>NC_056718.1:19254523-19554523 GCF_018831695.1 Puntigrus tetrazona
GAAGAGAAAACTGGAAGAGAAAAGTAGAAGTGTGTACCATGAATTGGTTAGGAAGGTAAGTCACAGAGGTTTAAGGAAGTGATACATTCAAGAAAAAAATCTGACCACCATTTTACCGCAACCACCCCCAGATATCGTTTCAACACAAATGAGAAAAAAACTACACATCCGGGTCCTTTTTCTGATTTGGTGACCTCATTTTAATAGAAATTGTATGACTATTTCAATTTGAGTAAGTACCGTATTTCACAGATTGAATAAACAGGGCGATTTGTAAAAAATAATGGTTTATTTTTCGAATACTTACAATGCACTCCAGCGACAAATCATGATTAAGCAAGACAGAAAAATAACACCAACATCTGAATTAAGCTATTTTTAAACAGCAATTAATAATGTAATGCAGACGCAAACCTGCTGTCACGGAGTTTCGAAACTAACCTCTGGTATTTTGGTCAGATTGGCTCTCATAAAGCAGAAGTCCATTGTCGCATGTCGTTTCATTCACAGCCAACTAACTGTGGTATAGCAGGTGGTTAAGTTAGTGGTTATTGACTCTATCAAAGTAAATAGTGGATGTATTCATGTGAGGGGTGACCCTGGGAAAACAAACGTACGACTACAAAGATCCTGTAATCCGAACATTACAATGCAATTTCAAGCATGACTTAATAATTCGCTTGTATGTTGACAGAAAACACTGCACGCTGAACTCAAACGTTAATACTTTCGGAATAAAAAACTAAAACTTGCATCCTTTGCATGATTACAAGTATGCTTAACTTAACCTCAAATGGAAAGTCGGACATTGTGAGCTTCAGGTGTGAGCGTCTCTATCTAGACATGAACTCAGGCGACATCGTGCCAGCCGACCTTGAAGACAGGGCACAAAGGCTCGTGGGCTTTGAGGGCATCTGTCAAGCGTTGCTGTTCCTCTAACAAAAGCTGGACTTCCTTCCTCAGCAGGCTGTTCTCCTGTTCCAGACATTCATATGCCTGGTTACAGAAAATGCCAGCATGTCAAAAACCACATCAATCATATGCATCAATGACGTAACGTCTGCATGGGGCAAATAATCATTTCACCTACAAATTGACTAAAAAGTACAAATTCTGACATCAATTGTCTTTTATATTCTATATAATGTGCAGGTTGCAAACCTCATGCAACTCATCAGCTCTCTGGGTTTGTCTTTTGCGGCTCCTCTGTGCAGCAACTCGGTTTTTTTCTCTCCTTTTCGACCTTTTCTCTTCATCATCGGAGCTCTGAATCACAATCACACGTTAGTGTCCTCATGATATGTTGTTTGCTGAACATTCATGTACAGGATTATATCAACACGACAGAACAAATCACAAACCGATTTATAATTCTCGGTGGATCAGAACATACATGTCATAAAGTTTATTAGTTTACTAATTAGGTATTTTTTTTATTTTAGCTTCTTTTATTTGTGATTATGAAAAGAAAATGAAACAAGAATAAAAGAGTAACGTACCTCACTTTTTCGAAATAACCGTAAAGCTGTCGCATCATTTCGAGTGAAGTTACTTGTCGCACTAAAAAGTGACATGACAGGTGCAAAAGACTTCCGTTCACGGTTTTTACGGAAAATTAAGGCTAATTATTGCTTCGTTTTAATTAGCGCATAGTTAGGCATGTTTAAACTGTCAGTCAACATCCCTCAGTAACATAGACGATTTCTTGCAAATGCCTTCGGCGGATGTTCTTTGAAGTCACGTGGTGCTCTCGAGAACTCCGATTACTTCAGGCGGTCTGAGTGTTTTTGTATTTTTAACGCTTTTGGGTCATTCCACGAAACGACTCTTTTCCGTTTTGTAAAGATGACTTCTGAAAGTTTTTTTTTTTTTTTAATCCCGCACTTTTTTTTAAAGTCCTTACGAGTAAAATAAAGTGGGGTCAAATCTGTTAAATAATAATAATAATAATAATAATAGAAAAACGTCAATAGCCTATGGTCGTGCATGATTATATAAGGTAATATGATTGACAGCTTCACAATTAATTTGGTCATTTCTAGTCTCAATGTAACACTATAATAATTTTAAGTAGATTTTATATATATATATATATATATATATATATATATATATTTATATTTTGGCAGTTTTAAGATATTGACCTCTATATACGATATTTGTAAATGTGCTAGGAGAATTGTTTATTTTTCAGCATTGTTCACATGTGATACAAACATAAAAAGGCCCTGTTTGTCCACGTTTAATAAAAACGTGTTCAGAAAGTACCATCATTAGGAAACCAATACTGGTAGACCAACAACATCTTGTGGTATGAAGCTGGACCGCATCAGCACAAAAGTCATCATTTATTGTAAATGAAAAAGAAAACTTATTTTCATTTTTAACTATACGAACAAAACATTTAGTGAACATTTATTTACATTATACTGGTAAGAATCAACATACAAAACACTTATTTAATAACAGGAATGAATACGGTACTCCTATGCTGCCCTTCTCTAT
The DNA here is from genome assembly GCF_018831695.1 of Puntigrus tetrazona. NCBI lineage: Eukaryota > Metazoa > Chordata > Actinopteri > Cypriniformes > Cyprinidae > Puntigrus > Puntigrus tetrazona. The sequence continues at coordinate 19,257,029 of NC_056718.1, forward strand.
TCCCACAAAAAAAAACGACACACACAGAGATACACATTAATCAGTCATTTGGACGGTTTTTGGAGCAGGTACATAGTCTGCACTGTATTCTGCATCAGACGCAGCTCTTTTGATAGTGCAGGGAAGTCTGTGGTGGAGGTCTGAACAGACATCTCCTACTGAACTGCCAAACACTTCATTGTAGATCTCCACCGACTCCGCTGAAGGCTGCATGTCAAGCACTTGACGCAAGCCCTCAGCTGCCTGCTTCAGACTTTTCAGAGACTGAACAGAATGAGGGAAAACAGAGCATGTTAGGAACAATAAATCCTTTTTTTGTCTATTGTAACGATACTTTCATTTCACTGACATTCTTTAATATTATCAGACAATAAAACGGACACGCATGCAGTACCACGCGTTCGAAAAGCACTCGATAAAAGGAATTAAAATGTATATATACCCTCATAACTGTGCCGGCTTGTTTGAACATTGCAGGTGCAGCATCTGATACATTTTTAATGACAGTGTCTGTAAAAAAAGAAGAAAAAAAAGCTAGTAACAAACACTGCATTAAGCACATTTGTACAAATTACATACTTTTGCCAAGAAAAGATAAGAAAAGACCTTGAACGGGGTCTGGCTTTAGGTCTTGTGGTTTTACCGCCTGTTCATACAAACCCTAAAATAATGGATCAACAGTAAAAAAAAGCATATAAGCAACATGCATAATATTAAGGTCTTCCAAAAAACTAACTAAAGCATACTGTACGTTTTATATACTATTATGACATCTAGTGGCCAGAAGTCGAAAACCTAAAATTTCAAAATCCTAAAAGAATATTATGACATAATATATTGTGACATCTAGTGGCCAGGAATAGAAGCTGTAACTAATTTACTCTGATGGGTGTTAGGTAAGATAATTAGTTCCAAATATAAATCAAATATAATACTAATGTCTAGTGATATATATTTGAAGTTGATCATATTCGATAATTTAATACCAATTGTTTGTGATTGATTTATACTGTATGCATGGATGAATTGATGGACATGTATGTGTGTGTATATATGAAAATAAACAAGTCTCACCAGAAGTTTCCTTTCTGCTCTTAAAGATCGAACAACCTGGTTGCGTATTTGCTTTGGGTGAGAGCTGCGTTTGCAGGCGGTTTCTACTATTTTCTCATCCAGAACGTCATTTATTGCGCTGTCATAGTCTGAACATACAAAGTAAGGGTTAATAATATAATGGCTTGGTTTTGGTTTGCAAAAAGTGTAACGAGTTCTCTAAAACTGAGAGAAAGTTACCTTCACAATAATGCTCCGGCACCTCGTCCCAGGACAAGCCACCGATAACGAGATTTTCTTGCACCGTAAATTCAAAGTTCTACATGATAAAACGGACAAATAAAGTGAATGGACAAAACAAGGACACAGCGCAAACGTCAATGTTATAAATAACCCCCATAACAGATCTCTTTTATTTTACTAAACTTACCACGATCATTTCTTGCAGCAGTTTAGATTTGTCCTCCTCAGAAATGTGGGACTGGCCATCGAGCAACTTTTTAAATAAGCCTTTATACCTTTCAAGCTGCTCACGGACGTGTTTTTTCGACTTGACGTTTATTCTAAAATCCGTCCCGCTCTCGCGATCGGCCTCCATGGCTGCCGCTTATTTTTCAAAATAAACTCTGGAAACGGAAGCAGGACGCGTTACAACCAAACAAACCCTCCGAGAAACATTTTCAGCGGAAGAAACGTTCCGGTCTCCGTCGTGAAGGCGCCGAACGGAACGCACAGAAAATGCCTTTGAGATCGCGAAAACAACGAGTAGTTTAATAGCACTTTTATTTACGAGTTTACACAGAAACGGTCTCAGGATATTTCTATATGCACTAATATAATGGTTAGAGGGTTTATTGACTGTCACTGTCACCTGTCAGCAAATGAGTTTACACAGGTAAGAAATTGCGAAAGTCTTATCTTTAAGCAATAAACGCGAAGTCTTTATGAGTTGATTCATCACAGCTTTTTAAATGTGCGATAAAGCACTACAGAAACCCCACCTAAACGAGCCTCAGCAGATTTGCTTGTCTTAACCTCTTTTTTCCCCCTCTTAGTAGGTAGCTCAGAGTGATCTAATTGATTAGTACAGTATTAGTAAAGTATTTATAATAAATGTGGCCACTTTTTAATGAATTTGCAAAAATAAAATGACGAATTGTATTGTATCTACAGTTTTTAGGCTATGCTGTCAGGAACATTGTGTGTATGTAAACTATATGCAGGCAGAAATCGTCTGCACAGATTTTTTACAGAATCTAGTTTATATATTAAGTTATATTAATGGTTTCTCCCTAGGATATAGACGATGTCCTTTTGAGAGCTAAAAAGGTAAGCTTCTGTCTATCCTAAGAAGACAAAAAGCTGACAAGCATACAACAATGACCTTGTCTGTTTATTGAACGTAATTTCAGGCTGGAGTGAACGCTCTTGTGGCGGTTACAGAGGGAGCCAGTGAGTTTGAGAAAGTTATTCAGCTGTCAAAAACGTAAGCTTTGCATGAGAACGTTCTCACTGAGGGGTTTCCTGGGGCTTTTTGGGAAGCTGCACGCACCACATATGCCTGCGCAGCAGTGGACACATGCAGCTTTACTAATATTGAATGTTTTTGATATAGCTATCCTGGTTTTGTGTTCCCTTGTTTTGGCATTCATCCCCTTCAAGGATCAGGGCAAGACTTGCACAGTGTCAAGCTTCAGGTGAATATAACATAACTTGACATGTTTAGTATCATATATTGTTACCTTTTAGTGCAAAATATTAGTTTTGCTTTAAACAGGACCTGGAGCCATGTCTTCATTTGTTCCAGAAGTACAGAGATTATATCGTTGCAGTTGGGGAGGTAAAGCATAATATCTTTTTGGACTATTTTCAACAGACACTCCTAGACTCCAGGCTATTATATAAATGTTATTTTAAATGGAATGACCCAAAACTTACCAAACAAAAATAAAACATTCAGCTTACTTTGGTCACATTGTTTATTTATAGAGGGGAGCAATTTTAAGCAACGTGAAAATAATTAAATAGTAAAGTGAGAACAAGTAAAAAGGTCCCTAGCACACTTACAAGAGGGGAATTAATAAGACAAGATACATTTACAATAAGACAAGCTTTAAAATAAACCAAAAAACTATTGTTTAGAACTAGAATCTAATTTAATAAAATCTTTTAACTATGTATTTTATCAGGTAGAAATTGTAAAGTGAAAAATATAACTAAATAAATGGAAAAGTTATTGAGCCTTTAAAATATTGTTGTATGCAATGGAGGGCCTTGGATTCGAAAAGTTTGAGAACCATTGGATAATAATAAAAGTGAAAAATGTACAGGACTGGAGAAGCTAGGTCTCTATATTGTAGTTCACCTCTTCTTGCTTACTAATATTTGTTCTCTTCACAGATTGGCCTTGATTTTACCCCCTGGTTTGCAAAAACTACTCAAGAGCTTGACGAACAGACAAAAGTCTTTATAAAGCAACTTGAAATATCTAAGGAACTGGATTTGCCTGTGTGAGTAGCTTCATGACTTCCTACTGGAAAGTAACAGTCATACTTTTTTGCTGCTTTTTACCATTACTCGGCATAGAAAGCCACATACGTTGCGCATCTTGTAGCGACTGTTCATTTAGTAATTTCATTAACGCTCATAACTCAGCCCGTTCCTTTATCTTAAAGGAATGTACATTCCCGCTCAGCAGCCAAGGTTACCATAGCCACAATGAAAGAACTAGGTAAGCGCCAACAAATCATTGTGTCTCTGTGACCTTTACGGTCGCAGCTGAATTTCTTGCGTAATTCTACTTTTATGTCTTTAGGGATTAGACAAGCGTTATTGCATAATTTTGCCGGCAAGCCGTCAGTTGCTATGGAAGGGGTTCGGGCCGGATTCTGCTTCTCCTTTCCACCTGCCGTCAGCAAAAACGAGCAGGTTGGATAAGGATCTTAATTTAATTACCATTATACTTGTGTGCCATGAAATCATAAATATGATAAGTGTGCAATAAAGGCATGGAGCATTCATTAGAGGTTGACACAGTTCCACGTCAGAAGTCATTCACCTCCAATATTAGTACATTCTGTACCTACGATTGTGTGCTTGAAATTATGCATTATTTAAACCTTTACGGACCTCATGCGACAAACAAGCGGTTTGACATACGTTTCTTTTAACGGTACTTTACTGTATTTTAAATGCAGAGAGCAAAATTAATCAGACAGATTCCAGTGGAACACATTTGCCTTGAGACGGATTCTCCAGCTTTGGGGATGGACAAACATGTAAGTCCCCTGCCTGTTGTAAAATCTGACTTTCTGCGCGACTGAGAGGTTTTGAAACTCACTCTCCGCGTTTATCTTTTTATTGCTCTAGGTTCGAAACGAGCCCGGAAACATAAAGATCTGCTGTGACTACATTGCAAAAGTTAAGGGACTATCTTCAGACGTGGTTATGGAAGTCACGACGCAAAATGCCCTTCGATTGTTTTCCAAGTTAAAAACCTAGAATTAATATTTTGATATAATTTGCTTTTGTTAATGAAGAGCTCACCCGGAAAACAAATGAACGTCTAGCACTTTGGAGCTTTTTAAAAATGACTGTAAAAGTGTGAGCTGGAACTAATTATCGCTATGAAAACATGATTGAAATGGTTTTTCGCTTGTGTCCCTTTCAGAGAAAGCGAGTGATACAGGTTTGCACGAGGCTACCTGTATGTTAAATAATTAACATCTTTTAGACGAATCTAGACTCTAGACGAATTCTTGATCTCATAGGTTGTTGCGACCGTGGAGGAAGAAAACACACAGAGACGTATATATCCTTGCTCCGAAATTTATTTCCAAATACAATGGTTTATTTAGGCATTTTCAGAGGGGAGTTTTACCCCTCTAGCCAATGAAACCAAAGATGGCGCATGTTGCATACATGCCAAAAAAATGTGTACTTATATAAGATAGAGATATCAAAAGGAAGTTATAAGGAATACTCATGGACAACAAAAAACACTTCTTTTTGCCAAGTATCAAAAGTGTAGCAAGACTGGACCCTTCTAACATCCAGACACATGTGTCTATGAGAGATGCTACAGAACATTAAGGAAAAACTAAATTGCACAGAAAAAGGGAGGAAAGCATCCGTGTGGGAATGCAATAAAAAAACTGAGTTGTAGAGAGGACAAGGACATGGGGATCTCTCAGAGGAGAGTGTGTCAAAATCTTAACAGTATGGCAATGAGATTACTATTTAAATAAAATAAATAAGTACTAAACCACTGTTTTATTGCCAGATCCGCTCATTACACGTTTATTGTCGTGTGGAGAAAAACATTCACTCTTCGTAGAGGTTGATTGCAGTTCCTAACACCTGATGAGTTTTATCTGCAAGGACAAAAAAGATCGTGTTATACTTTGTCGTACGTTAGAGTTGAGCGCAAACGCAGTCAAAGCTGATCTTACAGCTGTCTTCGAAGTGTCTTCGCTCGGGATGTCTGGTGTTGCTGTCGCCGTCCATCATCCAGGAGGATCGCTGCTCGGGGCGCGCGGTCTGCAGCGCGCGGAAGTCGCAGGTGTTCTTGAGGTGACAACGGAAGTGTTTCCTTTCGGCTAAATTCCAGAACCTACTGGTTGTCTCCACGCGACACCACGTCTCCCTCTGCATGTTCAACTCGTACAGTTGGTCTTGCTTTGATTTTGACATTGTTGCTAATGTAGGCTACTTGTTAAGTCGAATTTGCATGTGGTCATTTCAGTCTTTGTTGACTGAAACGACTGTAACCATGGTAACCAGAAGTGTAGCCGGAAGTTGTGGGGTTGCAAGCTCTTTGTAAAAAAAAGAAATGCACCCCAAAAGGGCAATTAAAAATAATCCATCCTCAGTAGCCTTTCAATCAATAACTTAAAGGCTTTTTAACACCATTCATGTTATAGTTTCTATGTCTTTAAAAAGCAGTATTCCTGAAACGGCATTGTCAAATTCAGTCTTTTAAAATTGCACTTAATATCATGTAATCTAGCCTGTCTTCTACTATCATGTTAGCTTTGACAGACTATGTAAGTCTCCCACGTTTCACAAAGCCTAGACTGAACCTAACCTATACTGATTTCACCTTATGCTATTTTAATAATACGGAATAGAGAAAAAAAATATGTTTTGTATTCACTGCCACAAGGACAAGAGGTATTAATAGCTGCATAACATTTTACAACATTTTCAGTGCTTGTTCTCAGATGCTTTAAGGATGTTTATGCATAGTTTAAAGTTTGTGTAGAAAATTTGGTTTGAACAAAATCCATTTAATCCATCCAAATACAACATTGATGCTGTAATGCTCGTAGCACCAATAAATAGGCTATAAAAATGTCTATGATAAGCCTCTATAAAAAATACAAATTGAAAAAAAAGTATATATTTCTATTATCTCAGTATTCCTATCAGTGTTGTATATGGGTTTTATAAATGCATAATAGTAACCCTAGAATATGTGATATACGGTGTAACAGAGCTGGGCTAAGCTATATAACATTTTTATGACTGTAGAAATATGTTAATTCAGTGTACACATTGTTAGAATCTGTGATCAGCAATAAAGCACAAAACACTTTGTCTAAATATATAATATATATATATAATATATATATATATATATATATATATGTATATATATATGTAGCCTGTATGGAAAATAAAAATGGGGCCAGGCCTGTTCTGGGTCACCATGACCGCCCAGATCATAAACTCTGTGGCTCAGGTTTTCATCCTCAGCCTCCCCTCCAGGTTTGGTTCGGCCCGAGAGAAGTTTCTACAGCCTGTGCCAGTGTGTTGGGCAACCAGGCCTTTCAATGGCATTAACAATGAATGTGGTTTACTATTACTCAAAATCTGACATATTATATTGACATATCACTATTTAAATACAAACAGCTGTAGTCAGGTCAACATTATTAGTAATTTCACTTGATGAGCGGCATTTCCCTTCTAAAACAATATCAAGATTTAATCAAAATAAAGTTTCCAGTAGCATAAATGCTGGGAAATCCAGCTGGATTCTAACTGGACCTTTGCTCTAAACAGTTGATGGTAGTCAATTTTTACTTTGTATCATTTTATCATTTATTAGTGACAAAATGATTAGAAAGAAGAACACGTCTCAAACTCCGTTCAAAGCAGCTAGCGCTTTTCACAGCGTGCAGAGCAGATATGCTGTAGCAGCACTGAGGCTCTTCCCGCTTGCCCCGCCCCCTCTGCAGTCTCATTGGCCTTCGCCGGGCATATAAACCCATTTACTTTACGGATCAGAATGAGCAAATCCGAAAAGGATGTGCGCATCACGCCACCATCATCATCCACATGCTGCTGAAGCCGGTAGTGACCAGGAACGTGCTCCCAGTTCACAGCGTTAAAGTATCATTACAGCCGTATCAAATGAACCATCTGGAAACGTCATCGTTATCTCTTTATCTCGTACGCGTACCGCTTCAGGAAGAGAGCTAGTCGAGTTTGACAGAGACCGGAATCGTTTATGTCTAAGTAAAGGGATTAATTTCGCCGGAATGGTGGCAGGTGAGCTTCTTCAGGAGCAGCATGTTCTGCCCGACAGCGCACCTGACGGAGGAAATACAGACGAGGACGGCGGCTACAAGGAGCTTTCAAATGGATCGGCGCGCATAAAGCTGGATCCGAAGGTGCTTGAACAAGAGCTCCCACCTCCCGACGAAAAAGAGGCGATGCTGCCCGGCGAACGGAACAACGACTCGCTGGAGACGAGGCTTTACTGGAGGCGGTTTGCGGTCCTAGCCGTGTTCAGCCTCTATTCGCTCGTCAACGCCTTTCAGTGGATCCAGTACAGCATCATTACCAACATCTTCATGGACTATTACAGCGTGACGAGCATCGCGATCGACTGGCTCTCCGTGGTCTATATGGTCGCGTACGTGCCTTTGATCTTCCCCGCGACGTGGCTGTTGGATAAGAAGGGGCTGAGGGTGACGGCGTTGTTAGGGGCCGGGCTGAACGCCCTGGGCGCGTGGGTGAAGTGCGCCAGCGTGGGGCCGGGCCTGTTCTGGGTCACCATGACCGCCCAGATCATATGCTCTGTGGCTCAGGTGTTCATCCTCGGCCTGCCCTCCAGAATCGCATCGGTCTGGTTCGGCCCGAGAGAAGTTTCCACGGCCTGTGCCACGGCGGTGTTGGGCAACCAGGTGTGGCATAAATCATATGGCATTAACGATTATGAATATTGCTCGGCATTTGACGTATCAGGAATCTCACTTGCTTCTGCTTTCGCAATTACGTACAGGTCAACGTTATCAATAATTTCACTTGTTAAGTAGCATTTTCCCTTGTAATACAACACCACGATTTCATAAAAATAGCATAGGTTCCAGTAAAATAAAAGCTGGATAAAAAAATAAAAGCTTTTTGCTCTAAACAGGTATTTTAAACACGAGTCAAGAATTTAACAGTGTGAAAGTGTATTATTTTTAACAGTGTATTTATTTATTATTAAAGCGGCTGGTGTTTTATATACCGATTTGTTTATTAAACTGTGTAATAATTTTCTTTTTCAGCTTGGTGTGGCCATAGGTTTCCTGCTCCCACCTGTACTGGTTCCCAACACAGCCGACGACAAAGATCTCATGGGTCACAACATCAGCATAATGTTCTATGGAACAGCTGGAGTTTCAACTCTGCTCTTCCTTTTGACAATATTTGGTAAGAACTAGTATCTGCGTTTCACATTGTTAGAACCTTTTTTCAGAAGTTGAGAGAAAGGCAGAACATAAAGAAATAATTGCAACTGATGCGTGTAACAATGCAAATCATGCAAAACAGCATTTTCTGATATAGGCATCTGCGCGCTTTTATGCCATTATAGTTTACAACACAGAAACTAGTTGACTTGGAACATCTTGCACACAATCTTTGCATATAATGACGTGTCGTCTGTCATCAGAACATAGAAAAGAGTTAATCTGAGTATCATATCAGCTCTAGACATGTTAAATAGTTACAGTCAAGTCACCTTTATTTATATAGCGCTTTTAACAATACTGATTGTGTCAAAGCACTTAACAGTATCAAACAGAATAGTGCGTCTGTTAAAGTCATTTCACTATTGGATTCAGAGATGTCATTGTCCAGCTCAGATCAGTTTAAGTACTATCTGTGCAATCAAATTGACAAAACCCCGTTGGTGACCAAATGGAGACAAAAGCTTAGGGAGAAACCAGGCTTATTACTAGAACTGTAAGTTCATGTGTGTCTCTTCCATTCGTTTCCTCAGTCATTAAGGACAGACCTCCACTTCCACCCAGCAAAGCACAAGCTGTTCTCTCCACCGGTCTGGCTGAAGACTATTCATACAGGAAATCAATTGTCAACCTCTTCAAGAACAAGCCCTTCATTCTGCTCCTCATCAGCTACGGTAAGAATTTAATGCAAAATAATCTGTCATCCTTAGATCATTCTTAAAACTCTGTGGCTTTTTTGAATACTTATATACGATTTTATATGCTTTTATTTTATTTTTGCTTGTGGCAATAATAAAAAAGCTTTAGTAACTATTTTAATTTTAGTGTTAAATGTTCCTTATTCAACTGTTGTCTCATTTTAATATGTTCCCTGTTTTTTATTCACACACTATACACCATTTATGAGACTGTTTTTGTTTTGTTGTATTTTTCATGTATTGGACTTATCTGTAATTACTTAATAATAATAATAATAATAATAATAATCAACCTTCTCTAATGCTACAATATCAGTTTCATTATATAGAAAGTTTTGCACTTAAGCAAACATTGTCAAATTGTTTTTACTTTTTTTAATAATTTATTTAATATTTGATACTGTTTTTAGGCATCATGACCGGATCATTCTACTCTGTATCAACACTTCTTAATCAAATGATAATTACTCATTATCCGGTAAGTGACCTTTGACCTTTGAAATGCCGCGTGTTTGTTGGAGTCTTTCTGCGTCCGTCTGGGTAGTGTTTGCCGGGAATGGGCGGCCGGTCACCGCATTATTGTCCGGGCTCTTGCAGTTCATTAGCTGCTTTTCATGCATGCCTGCTACTCATGACAGAGTTTTCCAAACGAAAAGACAAGCACTGTGTACATTCCCAAATTCGAGGCGTTCGAATGTTCTGCAGGCTTTCCCACAAGGCTTAAGTTTAGTGACCACGCACTATGAGATATTTTCTACCATGCATAACACTTCCATATCAATTTGAAGGAGGTGTCCCTAACAAAACATTGAAAGCTAGTCAAAAGTGTTGTAGACCAGGCTCACATTCTGTGCTTGGTTGCGTCAAACCCCTTAAGCTATAAATACCATTCGTTGTAATTATAAACAAATGATTGCTAAGTGTTTTCTTGACTTAGAGGGGTTTGTTGCAACTAACCAGGGGACTGTTCTTGCTTTTGTGAGCTTTTAATCCCAAAATCCTGAGATCAAAACTTGTTTGAGGACAGTATTACATTTACATGTATTTATTTAGCAGATGCTTTTATCCAAAGCTACTTACTATTTGGGGAATATATCAAGCGATTCATCTAAATAGACACAGGAATTGCTTGTAATAACTAGCATGCTAAACAATGATCGAGATAATTTAAACTCTTAAACTCTTTTTTTAAGGGTGAAGAGCTAAACACAGGGAGAATCGGCTTGACTTTGGTCGTGGCTGGAATGTTTGGCTCCATACTGTGTGGAATCTGGTTGGACCGTACAAAAACCTATAAGTATGTATATCTGCTAAGCCAATTAGTATTTTCTTCATAATTTACATGGCTTTAAAGTATTTATCTTTGGCACTCATATCAGTGTCGGATCCGAAAATCCATATTATTATTGAAAGAACGACGTTCCCTCAACACTTCATTTTACTAATTTACTTTTTTCGTTTTTCCCCTCGTCATTTAGATTGACTACATTGATCGTCTACGTCCTGTCCTTCATTGGAATGGTGGTGTTCACATTCACACTAAACCTGGAAAAGCTGCTTGTTATCTTTTTCACTGCTGGTGCCCTAGGGTAAGCGTGATAGTATATATATATATATATATATATATATATATATATATATATATATATATATATATATATATATATATATATATATATATATATATATATATATATATATATATATATATATATATATATATATATATATATATATATATATATATATATATATATATATATATATATATATATATATATATATATATATATATATATATATATATATATATATATATATATATATATATATATATATATGTGTGTGTGTGTGTGTATTTGTATTTTATATAATTGTACTATATTACCATATATAATAACATATTGTGTTATATATTATACTTTTAAAAATATTATATATTTCCAGGGATAACTTTTATGCAGGAAGGATACATTCATTTGATAGTAAAGAGTGGTCACAAAAGCTACATTACAAATATATTTACAGCAATCTATTTAAATTTATCTAAATCTAATTAAATTTTACACACACAAATATATAATATTTTATTTTAATATTTATTGATCAAAAGCAAGTATTTAGGAAATTCTTGCGAATAAACAAAGAAAAAAAAAAAGCTGTAAAAAACAGTAGTGGTCACATGTCTGTTTTTACATCCTCATTGTTGTTTGATTCACTGAAACATGTTTGTGCATGCCATGCTTTAACTTCTGCTTTAACTTCTCACACATTCAAATATTTTTCACTGCTAGGTAGGTGTATATGACTCATGTTGCTACTATTCTTTTCGAAAGGTTTTTTATGACCGGTTACCTTCCCATTGGCTTTGAATTTGGCGTGGAGATCACATACCCTGAGTCGGAGGGCACATCATCTGGTCTTCTGAATGCCTTTGCACAGGTACGTGTGACCTGCTCATTCCTGGCTTTTAGTTGATCATTTCCATACACCATGGTAACCGCTTTCAGTTTGAGCAGCCTGGCAAGATGCACACCCGCACTGAAAATAATACACTTATAATCCTCTATGTTGAAGAACAGGTTTTTACTGAACAAGTCATTGTTACTTACATATTTTTGTCTCATGCTATACTGTCTTTAATTGTAGGTGTTCGGCATCATTTTTACTCTTATTCAAGGGCGTCTAACCACAGACTATGGCCCACTCAGCGGAAACATTTTCTTGTGTGCTTGGATCCTCCTTGGCATTGTTCTAACAGGTTCGTTTTCCTATTTAAAGGACTTTCTCCTATTATCAGTGCTTTTACTGAAGAGCATTGAGAAATATCTGTGTTGTTTTTACAGCTCTGATTAAATCGGACCTCAAAAGACACGGCGTCAATGTGAGCAATATAAACAAAGGACAAGCAGTAAGTCTACCTGATTGTAATTTCCAGCTTTGCCTCACATCAATTTTGTGAACTAACACAAATGGACAAAAGCCATACTGTTTACCTGAGAAAACTGGACAAACAAATCTGTTAAAAATGAGAACAGTAGTACAAGAAGAACAAACATTTTACCTAGCAATATTAGAATAATTATACATGCCTTTTAAAATGATTTGTATTCATATTTTTTATTATTTTATTATTTTTTAGAAAGCAATTATAAAGCCACACACATCATATTTTTATTTGGTTGGGTTCAGTATGATTTCTTTAAAGACATTTTAAGTTTATTCAGCAACATTTAGTCAGGCAATAATATATTTTAAATAAATGCTGTTTTTTTTTACTTTCTATATTTATCAAAGAACCTTGAAAAAATGTATTATTGTTTTCACAAATATCTGTGTAGCACTTTTTTTTTTTTTTTTTTTTTTTTTTTTTTTTTACCAAATCAGCTTATTAGAATACCTTCTGAATAATAAGACTGGAGTAGTGGCTCCTAAAAGTTCAGTTTTGTCATCACAGGAAAAAAAAAGCATTTATACAGAATAGTGTTATTTTAAACTGTAATAATATTTCACAATATTATACATTTTTCAGTATTTTGATCAAATAAATGTTTCTTTTCAGAAGCATTAATAAATCCTGCCAACCCTAATCCTTTAAACGGAAGTGTATTTGGTCTTCAGTAGCCTGATGTTCAAGATCAATTAACTCAAGAGTTCCAGGTCTTAATGAGATCCTAACTGAACACGTGTTTGTCTCTCCTGAAGGTTCCCACTGAACTGCCTTCTGAAAAAGCCTCCAGTGACGCCAAGCTGGAGTCTTCTAGCTTACCTCATGAGACTTCAATTTAAACCTTAAACGTCTCCAACAGCACATCAGACATCGCTACCGATCACAGACTCTCCTGAGATGACTTGAAATCTCCTTATTTTGCCGTAATGTGATGATGTTATAAAGAACGTTCGTTGAAAACGGACGGTGATAATTTGTTCACAAATATGCTGTGAATTAATTTCTCCAAATCTAGGCTGCAATGTGTATATACAATCTGTCTTAAAATGATACATGCATGATCATTTCTATTCGTTTCAAGATTTGTGGACCAAATATTAGGTATTTAACTGGTCTTGTAATGGCCATATGCACAATCTTTTCGGTGTGTTTGGAACAGCATGTTTGTTTGCTTCGTCTCAAAGTCCTTTCTGGCTGTGTGCTACCGTGAAGCAGTGTTGTTTATTTCTCACATCAGCTGCTGCATTGCAGAACATCTACGCGTGATGGTTCCACAAAGCCCATAAATTCCCATTTTATTTATTGAGGATGTTGAGGATTGCCCATGCGTTAAATGAATGGTGTTATATAAACCGAAAAGGCTTATTATGTCAAATGTAGTGCATGGGTAAACACAATCGAGTGCTATTCACTTGCCACGATGAGACTGTCGTCATTTCAAGTTTTTATGCAGTTATCGTGAGGTAAAATCAAATGGTGTGTACTGCTTTTTTGATCTGAAAAACATAAAAAAAAACATACTTGTTCAGACTTATCTGGAGAGCACAACTCGATCTGACAGCATTTCTATCGCATTCAATGCTTGTCATTCAAAAAGGCATGTGATCCATTTACAAGAGTGTGTCACTGACAGGCCTAGTGAGGTTTTATGAAATTTCATACCTCAAATATGTGGTTGAAAGAAGCACTATTAATTTTATAAGCCTAGGTTTGCCTTTTATTAACTAATTTTTGTATTTTAGATGCATATTTATTGGGAAGATTGCTTTTTAAGAATTGCTTTTGTATTTATTAATTTTTTTGGTTCAATTTCTACTGTTTCTACTTAGTAGTATACTTGTCGGTGAATGAAGGCAGCTGTGCAAACTCCGGTTCCAAATGATGCTGGGAAAAATTCACTGTAGAGTAAAACTCTGAACACTGGAGGAGTGAAGTGTCTCATGTTTCCATCATTGCTGTTGTAAAATAAAAATAAAATCGCTCAAATTAAATTATGCCGTTTTTTTTATTAAAAACTAAACAAAACAAGTATTTGTCCAATAAAATGTTAATTAATAAAGATGTAAATATATTGCAAATATTTGTAATATTTTTATTGTTTACTTATTAACCGCTACTAATTTTAATCGTATTTTGTATATTTGCACTGTTTTTCTCTAAGCTTTTCCACATGCCCAGTACCACTTTCTTTGAGCACCTTGAAAACATCTGAATATGTAATAAGGATTCTTGAAATACGTTTTAAAAAGCTGCTTAAAAATACAGCTTGTGATTAGAAGGCCTATAAAGTTTCCAAGATAAACAACTACAGATAAAGTGTATATTATCTAACAACATTTAGATGGAGTTTGTAGGCAGTTTCGTGCTGAATGAATAAATTGCAAACCTCAAACCTAGGTTGGAGCAAGTTTAAATGTAGAACTCTAGCGCCCTCTAGTCACCATACAGGACAGCTGTTTGTAACTCATGACTAAAACGCCATTTCATTGCAATTTAATGCGCTTTAGACGTGTTTTGTCGAAACAGCTGTCTTGCTTGGGTCTTTTGAACTTCACACTAAAGAGAGAGAGCAGAAGCTAAAAGCATTCTCAGTAATTACTGAGTAACGATGTCTTCTGCATTTCTGAGGCGAATCTCTCATTTCAGAAACCTTGAGGAGCTAAAAATAACAGCCAGAAGGATTTAGAATGTATATTTAAATTTCATCAAATGTTATCAATAAAATAAAATATGATCTATCTATCTATCTATCTATCTATCTATCTATCTATCTATCTATCTATCTATCTATCTATCTATCTATCTATCTATCTATCTATCTATATATATATATATAATATATATATATAAAGCTGATGATGATGATGAATGGGTTCAGGTGTGCTTTATAGGGAAAAAAGCACTATGAATGATTCATTCTGCTCATTTACCTTCTGTTGGTGATTGGAGACATCTAAAGGATGCTCTTGTGTCTGAACAGTGAGTAAACGGACATTGTTGCATACCACCAGGAATAAAATATTTAATATAATTTTCTTATAAAATGTAATTAATATAAGTTAATTTCACCCATATGGTTTAGATAATATTGGTATTTCTTCTTCCTTTATATCCTTAACAATGCATTTCTGTCACTTGTGTGTGTGTGTGTGTGTGTGTGTGTGTATATATATATATATATATATATATATATATATATATATATATATATATATATATATAGATAGATAGATAGATAGATAGATAGATAGATAGATAGATAATAAAAACGCATTTTTCATTTTCATTTAGTATAACTAAATATAGTAAAATAACTAAAATTATTACTTAACTATATGGACACATTCACATTCAGGCATATCAGTATCTCAGGATCAGTATACTAAATAAACACTCCTATGAGTTTAGTGTGGTTTGAGGCCGTTATTTTACTTTTTAGAAAATGATTTATTTCTGATTTGACATACACTATCACTTTAAATGCACATTTTACAAGCTCACAAAAAACCCTGCTGGATACACCGCGAATATTCACGCCCATTTCCGCTATTTTGGCCAATCACAGGCGGATCTATCGCCCATATATGGAATGGAACCCGCCTCGCTTTGTTGCTTCGTCCAATGAAAAACCGGGAGAACGTGGTTGGCTGTAGTTTATGGTGATACAATAACAGTACCAAAAAACGCTAGAGTGAGTGACCATTTGTTGAGACCGCCAGTGAAAGCGGTTACACGCCTACTCGGAAAAACAGATCATTCATTAATACTCTACAGTCAGATGTTAAATTATTCTACCGTGGATTATTTAACCCGCGATCCCTCCGCAAGAATCGGACGCCTCCTCAGTGTTTTAGCGAAAGGATGAAGTAGTTTCTGTGGCACAACTACAGAATGCGGTTTACTGGGAACATATATGACCATTTCTGATCTGAAGCACACTAAGCCACAGTTTGCTACAGAAATGGTATCGCTGACTGTTTTTCTGCCTCTGGATCTTCTTCAAACCACCCGATTTTCTTACACTTGAGCAGCACCGAGTGGTTTTGGCACATTAGTATGCATGCTCGAGGTGCAACATGTCTTTGTGCATGAATGCAGGGCAGTCATAACTGATCTGGGGGAAAAAACAAGGGGACACTCCCCCCTTCGGAAGACTTT
Source organism: Puntigrus tetrazona (assembly GCF_018831695.1). NCBI lineage: Eukaryota > Metazoa > Chordata > Actinopteri > Cypriniformes > Cyprinidae > Puntigrus > Puntigrus tetrazona. The sequence continues at coordinate 19,273,633 of NC_056718.1, forward strand.
TGAACAATGACCGGACCAAGCGCCACCAGCAGCGGCTCAACGGCCAAGATCAGCAGACACGGTCGGTCCAAGAGCACCAGTACCTACTGTCACACTACGGGTCTGGCGGCTGAATCCTCCTCATCCACTGCCGCAAACAACACCGGCAGATCTTCCGGTGAGGAAGAGGAGAAAGACGGCGGGGTCCCGTTTTTCGTGAACAGGACGGGCTTTCCCATAGACACTGTCACCTGGGAGAGAATGTGGTCCCATGTCACCAAAGTTCATCCCGATGGACAGGAGATGGTGGACAGAATACGAAATGCAACACACCTCCCTAAAGTAAGTGGAAAGTAATTCATTATTTATGTAGACTCATTTAAATATCTCAAAAGTCCAGTGAGCTTGCCTGCCTAGACAACATTTTTGGGGTAATATTATCTTGTGATACACGCATATCATCGTATACATAGGCTCCTCCAATATGATATGATACACGAAATGTTGGTAGGCAGCTTAGTTATGTAGTGAAGTTCCTCAAAGGCTTGTACGTTAGAATGCTAAAATATCTTTTTAAGCAGGCAACGCGTTTATATAATGGCCACAAATGTTTCATGTTCGGTAGGTCATTGGGTTTTAAGTGACAACCACTTTATGTGTGTTCGTAAAGATGCCAGTAGGAAATTGATAACGGATATAAAAATGCATTTTGTATTATCATGTTTCATTATTTTTGTTACCTTGGTGTATATGAAAGATCCTTTAAGTAATGCCATATGAAAAATAGCCTTTTTTTTGTGAAAGTAATATTTGATATGGTATCATCTAAAAATTTGGGGTTATTTATTTTTTAAGAAATTAACACTTTTATTCAGCAATATGCTTAACCGGTTGTAGTTGAAAGTAATGACAATAAGGTTGCAAAATATTTCTATTTCAAATAAATGTTGTTCTTTTGATTTTTCTATTCATCAAATAATCCTGAAAAATCATTTTCATAGTTTCTACTACTTATTAAGCAGCAGAACTATTTCTACTACTACTAATGAAACAGCAAAACTTTTTCAGCAAATCAGGATATTATGGAGACTATATTGAGCTATATATTGATCATGCGATCAAAAATAACTAAAATAGAAAAATTCTATTTTAAATTGCCATAATAGTTCAGAAATGTTACTGTTTTTTATTACCTCGGTGAGCGTAAGCATAAAGAGCATAAAAATGGTTGAACCTCAAAATTGGCCTATATATGAAGCCTTGGACACATTTACAGGAATGGTGTTTATATATAAATAGCATCTCACAAACTGCCATTTGTGTGACCCAGTTTCCACCAAGAGGAAGTGTAGACCGTGTGACATGCGAGTGGATTTACTCATCCATGTGTTTTCCGACACTGTCACATTGTCCCTTCTCATAATTTGATTACAAACCAGGCAACTGAGAGATCTGATCCAACCAATGACAACTGCGTAGAAGCATGCCTTCGTTGATGCACACTAAATGAGGAATGATGCCATTGGAAATCTCAGGCCTTTCGCTAGGATTAAACTTGCTGCCATGTCCCTTTATCACAATGTTTCTCTAACCTCCAAACATAAACCAATCAGACCCGATCAGGCTTCATAGAGCATGCAAATGAAGGGCCCTCGGAGGGGATAAAGTGAGTCTTAATCACGGACTAAGTAATCCCCGGTGCACAGCCGGACAGCATTCGCGGGGTCAAGCTGTGTGATTTTTACTGGCTCCTTTGTTTTAGTTAACACTATTGTGCATTCCCGCACGCTCATATGTGCTGATGTTTGCAGAACAAAGGTGTCCGATTGGTCGAAAGTGTTGACTCAGATCCCTAGCTGTTAACGTGATTTATTAAGGGACATTCCCCGCCAGCAAGTGTTGAACAGGTGCGTGGAATGAATCCATCAGATCAGCCAGATTAGGAGCCACTCGAACGGCTGTGACACGAGCCAGACATTCCTGCTAGAGCCATTCGACAGAGAGTGACAGTCCATGGGAAAGAAATCAACGCAAACCTGCGAATGACCGCACTGATGGAGAATCGGAGTCTCCAGCGGTAACCTTGGATCCGAGGACACTGCAGTCATTATGTAAACAAACCACACACCAATACAGTTCTGTTCGTTTGGTGCAGTTAAACCATAATCGAAAACTAAATAGAGTATTAATTATTATTTATAGCGCAGTCGCACTTGCTATTTTAGGTTTGGTTTTTGATATAATCCATTTGCTAGAGTGCTGTTAGGGATAATCTGAGTAATTCCTGTTGTTTTGTATTAAAGGAAATAATGAATTGCATCTTCCATAGAAACATTAAGCATGCAGCACAGCTGTTTTCAACACTAATAATGTTTTTTAAGTACTAAATCAGCATAAGAAAGTAATTTCTGAAGGACTGTGTGATACTGAAAAGCAGGTTTTGCTGTCACAGGGATATATTACATTCTAAAAGATATAAAAAACTGAAAACAGTAACTGTAAATTATAATGATATGTCAGTGTTACTGTTTTTGCTCCATTATTATTGATCAATTGCATTGTTGGTGAGCATATTATGAAGCTTCTTTCAAAAACATTAAAGACCTTTACACAAAAATGAACATTCTGACATTATTGCTTACACTCATGTTGTTCTCATAAGACGAAGTGTTCTTTTTCAAAACAATAATTAAGATGTTTTTGATGAAATCCGAGAGCTTTCTGACCCTGCATAGACAACAGTGCTATTACCACGTTAAAGACCCAGAAAGGTAGTAGGTATACATCAATAAATATAGCCCATGTAAAATAAGTGGTTCAAAATTTTACAAAGCTATAATAATAATATTTTTGTGTACAAAAAACCCCCCAAAAAATAAAGACTTCATTTTAACAATTTTTTGGTAAATTGTGGTGCATACATGCAGAAATGTTGGTGCGGTAATGATCTTTTGGCTTTGGTTTTTGAATATAATCCACTTGCAGGAGTGTTATTAGGGATAATCTGCATAATTCCTGTTGTTTTGTCTAGCATTTGGGTCTTTATCAAATTGTTTTTGGGTCATTCTTTCACATCTCAATCACACGTCCAAAAAATGTTTTATTACAAATAAATAAATACATTAATAAAAATAGAAATAAAGTCAACATATTAAGTGTTATAATACTTACTAATCCAATATTTAAGGCCCTGTATGATGTGGGTCACTCTGCATACAGCTGATACATCTTTTAAAGCGGAATGTCTGAAGAACAAGTAATGTTGAAACTAAAAAAGCATCATGTTTACCTCCTATCAACATATTCTAAATAAATTTTCTGACTGGCCAGTTGGTTTTCTCCAATGACTTTGATCCTGTAACGACTGAAAAGTCTACATCTGTTAGACAAATGTTCCGGGCGGCTTGTATCGTTACCTACAGTAGTGAGTCTCAAGTTTCGCTACAGTCCCCCGGGTGGGCAGAGGTCAGCTAATGGCCCTGCGAGCGTGGATTGTGGCCTATTTATTGCTGACCTCCTTTCAGGGTTTGAGAGACCCAGTTGAGCCTGTGGGGTAGAGCGTAGACGTAAATGAAACCTCTCTCAGAGAATTCAGACTGTCAGAATCAATATTCAGAGTGTCGTTTGTATCCAGATACATTTTTGGAAGTCAATATTGAATTGAAAGCCTGAGCGTAAATTAAAATGATAACTGTGCTGGGATCATTTCAAGCAGTGGTTCTCATCTGCTGGGTCGTGTTCTTGACAGGGGATTTGGTGATCAGCCGCTAAAAAAAATATGAGTTTGGAAGAAGTCTCTTACGTTCACCAATGCTGCGAGGTAAACATATAGCAAAAAAGTACATGAATGGTGTTGTTTTATACGGTAAAAATGTTGCCGCTGTGTTGGTTTGCCATTCGAGTCTTCAAGCAAAACCAATTGAGAAACACTGGGCTCCATTCCATCAACACCATTTTAATGATGCTGTAAGTTCTTGTGACGTTTGTCACACCTCAGGTTTCTAAACACCTCTATTTAAGTGCTGAGAAAGAAGGTGCGTGTTTGCACCTCTGTCTTTCAAAACTTGTTCTACTCCACATTGTTATTCTGCCATCATAACATTGGCGCAGAATTTAGACCTATTGTACAATGCATTTCTATGCTTCCTTATCATGCATTCAAATACTCCAGAAGTCAGCACATAGACAGACAAGACTGTACTACCCTGCCTTTCTATAGTCTCAATTCTCTCGCACTGGGCAGCGGGAGATAAAAAGGAAACTGGAGATGATTCCCTTTCTCATTTCCTCCTGTGACCCAGCAGCTCTTGCATGCCTCCAACACACACGTCGTGCTTATATTGAAAATAAAACCCGACGCATAATACTGCCTGCATTTATTTGACAGGCTTCGGTTTCAATACGTTGTAATAAAGAAATTGTTTCAGATAGAGGACAGCCTTTTTTCATTAATTGCTTCTTTTCTTGTAATGAATGGAGGCTTGTGTGCGAGAGGATGACCTTTGTTCACTGCTAATTCTTTTCGCTGTCCTTTTGGAGCTAGAAGTGTCATTGTAGGGGTTTCATATGATCAATGAGGCACTGTTTCTATAGATGATAAGGACTTTTCATGCCACTGAGACATCAGAATCTGATTGATGAATCTCCTTTTGGTTACAAAAGTCACCTTGTGACTAAGCCGCCAACTTCAGGATAAAAAGTGACAACCTCCATTTATTTATACTACAGGATACTAACAGGATAGTTCAGCCTAATGAATATAATGGTTTACTTGCCTTTACTTGGACGTTTCAGAACTGTTTGACTCCCCAGAAAGTATTTCAAATTACGTTTCAAATATTTTTGTTCATATACAATGAAAGTCAGTGGTGTCCAGAACAAAACTAGACCCTACATATGAGAAAAACACTGAGACATGAACAAAAAAATAAAATGCCACATTATCACAGTGTTTACCCACCTCTATGTACTTCCTGGTATCCATAACAACTTGTGTCATACCGAAGTGCCATGCATTATTACACACATCAGTTTAGTTTTTGCCGAGGCAGAAAATTATGAGTGTACATGAATAATTCAAGATGACTCATGTTCAACTTGATGTTTTTAATATAGCTACAAAATCTGAAACACTGATTATAAAATAAAGCTAGGAGTATAGCATCTGTGAGGCAATACAATACAATATAGGGCCTATGCACAAACAAATATTGGGCAAACCTAAATTTAGTCTTAAGAAGTAGAATTCTTTGATGTAAATAATGTATTTGACTTTTGATCAGTTTAGCCTGTCTTGCTGAATAAAAGTTGAAGTATATTGTTTTCTTCTTCTCTCTGTTTTTACAGCACCCCGTGCCATCAGTTCCAAACTTTAAGCCATCGATGTCTGTGCCTGATTGGCTCCATGCCGTCCAGAACTACATGAGAAACTTGCAGTATCCTTTACCCTCGACTGTTCGCTCTGGAAAAGTTTGACAGATGCATTCTAAACCTCTGTTTCTTCTGGATGCATTGTGGATTCTTGGGCACTCCATTCCTTTGGAGTGTCAGTTATGCTTTTTCGCTCAGTGTAATTTATTCAGTCGGCTTGAGTTGCTCAAAGTGCCTTTTTGGTTGGAGTGTCAGTCAGTTTAATGTAGAGTGATATTAGCCACGGGTCTGCGTACTTCTGGTACTCTGATTATTACAGTTTGCTGGATTCGAAAACGTGTGGCTTTGATATAGATTTAGGGAATAGTTTGCCAAAATGTGAAAATTGGTTGAAAGTGTAAACACGCTCAGTCTATCCAAGCCGTATTTAAGTTTTGTTTCTCCATCTGAACAGATTTTGAAAAATGTTGTTACATTTTTTTTCTCAACAATGAATGTTTAAAAGTGAAAGGGTGCCATCAGAGCGAGAGTTCGATAGCTGATAAAACATAATAATCCACATGACTCCAGTCCATTTATTAACGTCTTGTAAAGTCAAAAGTTGCGTGTTTGCATTTAACAATCCATTAAGAATTACAAACAAGTGGCTTTTGACTTCACAAGGTGTTATTTGATGCAGTCATGTGGATTTGAACTCTCATTCTGACGGCACCCATTCATTGCAGAGGATCCATTGGTGAGCAAGTGATGTAATGCTGAATCATAAAGAAACAAACTCATTTACATTTTAATTTTTGGCTGAGTTGTACCCTTTAAGTTGGATATTACATTGTCTATACGTGGTCCAGCTTCTGTAGATACGTATATTCATTATTTTGTGCAATTAATATAGCAGCATCGTAATCTTCTCCAACAAATACAGCCGTGTCTGTGAAGGATAATGGGTTCGGCAGGATATTGTTCGCAGCTGTGCATTTTGACATGCCTGAGTCACAATGAAAAACAGGAAAACAAGGCTTCCTAAATGAGCCGTACAAACTTCACGTAGCTCCTTAACTGCTGACAGATACAACCATACGGGAACGCAGTTCTTTGAGATTAAGAAAACCAGACCTCTGAGTGGGTAAGTGATGCCATCGCTGAGGCATTTTTGTCATCCTGCCTTGTCTTTCCTGTTTTTAGATTTTATTCCTTATTTTGCACTTATTTTGGTGGTAAATTTAAAAAGATGTTTTGCAGGTATGACATTCTTTTAAAAAAGCACCCTTTTACAAAATACAGAGCTTATAATCAAACATGAAAGATTCATTTGAAATGAAAAAGAAGTCACTGACCGTGTATTGAATCAATCCGATCTCTTTCCAGGTTGATGGAGACCGCCAGAGAGATGATACGAGAATCACTTCCCATCAAATGCCTTGAAGCAGTTATCCTTGGAATGTATCCTTTGGTTTTATTGACAATGTCTTGTTATTGTTAACAAAAACTAAAACTATTATTATTTTTTTTTTATAGAAAAAGTACAATAAAAAATATATATATTTTGGGATGAGTTTAAGTACAAAAATTCAAAAAATTAAACATAATATGAAAAATTAAATAATGATATAACCAAGTCAGAAACCAGCTGTCAAATGATTAATCACAATTAATCTCATCAAAAAACAAAGGTTTTGTTTTAAATATATACTGTATGTGTGTGTTTGTTTATATATACATAATTTTATATATAAATAAGGAGTACACACACATATTGTATGTATACAAAAACATTTCTTTTGGATGCGATTTATTGTTTGACAGCACTAAGAGAAACGTTAATAAACAAATACAAATATAAATAAGTACTATAAATATGTATAGAAATAATAGTAAAGTAAAATATTAATATTATATAAAAAAACTTAAATAAATTACATGTTTGAAGTTAAAGTACCACTACTGAAATTAGAATAAATTCAAGATAAATATAAATATTATGAGTAATAGCTAAAAAAAAAGTAATTAAATTATATACGTAATATTAAAATAATAATTAAGAAAATTTGAGGGCTTTAGGAAAATTGAGAGAAAAAATGGCTAAAACATGCATGATAAATAATTTACAATATCATACATTAGAAAAAAGATAGATGTGGGAGGCACTCACGCTTTCTTCTGAAAATGTAGAAATCTAGTGGGCTTTTTTTTTTTTTAGTTTTGAATATCCTCCAGTCCCTAAAGTATAAATCAGTTCTCATAAAAGTAATTATCACAGTCGAGCACATATAGCACAGTAAATTTGTCGTGGGAAAGCCCTATACTTTTATTTTTATTGTTGATTTCTCAGTTGCTGAAATTGAGATGGAGGGACTAAATAGAGATCCATCAAAGGCAATGCGCTTCAGATCGCTGTCTTCCCTCATGATCCCCCACCCCTTCAACTCAGCCCGAAGCTTTTACGTTCAGCTGTTGCTAGGAAACTAGGAGTCATAGTAGATTCTCCTGAAGGGAGGCACAGCTTCCTGTCCATGCAGTCGATGCAGCTGTGCCATTCTATGCCACTGGGAGGGTGAGTTCTTTCAGGAACTATTAGTGTCAGTTAGCTCATCAGATCCAGGCCAAGGGTTAACACAAGGTGAATGTCATCTCTGTCCGTGCAAATGCCAAATGTAACCCAGAAATGTTGTGAGGAGCTGCTTTGCAGATTGCGGCGTGTTCAGCGAGAGCTGCAGTGTGGACTTGACTTTGAGTTAATTATCTCATGGGTCATTAGTTGCAAATCTGCGTGTAGATTTGTATCGGGGAGCGGGAAGATGAAGGTTTACGTCACTGTGAGATTTTGTATCTTTGTGTACAAAACCTGTCTTTTAATCTACAGTGATCTCAAGGGACTTTCCAACAGTCCCAGAGGACTCAAACATCATAACAATGTGTATTGGAGTATCAGAGAACACTGAGGCTATTGTTGTTGTAAAGTTAAAGTAAGCCACGTTTTTAAATACTGCGCCTAAAATGTTCCTACTGGACATATATGTGGATAATCTTATCATTTTCAAAGCTTATTCTGACATTCTTAGTCATATGCAAATGCAAAAATCCCACAATATCCGAGTGAGCAATTTCTAGAGTTTAAATGTTTTGAATGTTATAGAATAACAAAATACACGCCACACGTTTTGCGAGAACGGCGATGAAGATTTTCAAAACATGCTGAATTAATAAAAACATCGACAGCCAATTAGAATCCATCCTGCTTTTGAAGAGGTTCGAGCATTTAAAGTGGCAGATGACAAAAGTGCAGCTTTGTTCTAGTAAACCAAACTTTATCACTCTTTTTGGTGTGGATGGTAATATGGTTATCATTATTGTTCTCCTTATAGTTTTTGTTGTTAACACAATACTCAACTGCCATTGGCTCATATGTGTTTAAGGGGAGTGGATTAAGGATAGGTTAGTTGACCCTTCGCGAAGACCCACTCCCCTTTGTTAATGTTGCTATTTATAAGCCGTGCTTTCATGTTTCCAAGCAGTGAAAAATATATCGTGAAGCAAAGAGGACACTGACAATGTACTCAGAGCAGGTTACTTTTGGTATGAAGCAAAGTCTCAACATTCAAATTTTGTAATTTTTAAAAGACAATTAACAATAAATGCCATTTTGATACTCTTTTATGTGTTGTGACAGATCGCTGTAGCTTCTTAGTTCAAGCAGCACAGGAACTAATTATCTCTTCCTCTATATTAGTGAAATAAACACAAATGAACATCAGAAGGTGCTTGGCAGACATCAAAACACTATTTTTCAAGTCACCCAACATTAATTTACTCTACCGACAGATTTGTTTTTGGGTTTTTGGGACAAAATGGCAAATTCTGCATTATGATCGGTCAGACTGCATGTCAATCAAGCACCCAGGGATGGGTCAGTTAGAGCAAGATTCTCAGCCAATGGCGTGAGCTTGAGGGTGGGACTACCTAGTGCAATTCCATTTGGTGAAAAATGTACTTTAAAAAAAATACTTAAATTGGGTTCAATCATCAAAACGATATCCTAGAAATAATTTTCTTAGCAGTAGATGTCTATGATGGTTAAAACAATGTGTAAATTTGTATATATAAAATTTAAAATTAGCTTTTCTTTATTGGCTTTGGCTTATGTGAGAAAGCAGTATTCTTTTTGACTCTTAAGAATGCAAGGTCAGCATTTTTTAGCTATGATATCACAAGGACAACCCAGTGTTTGGTCTTCTCTTTTCTTCATGCAAAATTCTTGGGGTAGAAATAAAGTCATAAAAAGATATTCAAATAAATATTCAAAATGAGAACACTGTGTTTGGGAACTATAGCAGAAGTAATCCCTCAGGTTTAGGATGCAGATAGTGTATTGCAGATAAGAATTCTCGGCACTGCTGCTGAGAGGATCACATGGCCCTGCTGATGTGTAATGTGATCTTCTGGTGTCTTCTTATTACAGCACTGGTGGGGGGTTTTGTGGGTGTGTGTATGTGTGTATGTGTACACACAGAGAGTAGGAAACTCAAAAGAGCTGCAGATGAACAAATCCTACCAAATGAGCCTGTATTTACTTCAAATAACAACAACCTTTCGTGTTCAAAATACTACAAAAGAATAATACAACCGAGTTAACATTCTCCTTTTTTTGAAACAATCTAAATGTAACTTCTTTGCTTTCTCATCGTTTTCCTGAATGTTTGCTTTACTTTTTGCAGACTTTCACCAAACATTTCTGCAGATGATAGGCTTCAATTATTTTATTCAATTTGCAGCCTACTGTTGTTACATACATTTCCTTTACAAAATATTATTTAGTATTTAGTGTAACTAATGATCAGTTTAACGTGTCCCTGCTGAATAAATGTTTTAATAAAAAAAATGTTCACCTTTGAAGTAAATCTTATGTTTCATATTTTTAATAGAGTCCAATTACAGTTGTCATTTTACTGTGCGTAATTGTGAAAGTGCTACTGTCACTTACCATTTTTGTTTTAATCTGGAATAGCCTAACTGTTTTTGATTAATAGAAGAATATGCTTGTGTTATGGAATATCAGCATATTTTGCTGTTGATTGTCTTTGAAAGGCAGATGGCAAATCAGTGAAGCCATTCCAGGACGTTGCGTTGTGTTGTTGGGCACACATGGCTCAACAGATCTGTGGTATGTGCTCTTGGCTGACTTGGCTGCTTGTGCGGTACCCAACAGCTAAATGGCACAGGCATACTGTTTACTGACAAGTGTGACGATAATGATTCATTTAAAGGGTGGTTGCAGAGAATAAAGCATCATTTCCGCATTTTAGCAACCTCAAGGCAAAATGAATTCAAATTTAGCATCAGAAAGGAGAACAGCAATCATGCTAATCTCTTTTTGTTTCGTTTGTATTGTAGTTATTGAATGACATGATGGATACCCTAAAAGGCATTAGGGTCAAAAAGTAGCTTAGACCTTTTTATTTTTGTGTGTAGTTTCAGATTTGGTCCTGGTGTGAACCCAGCTGATACACTCACAGCCTGGTGACTCCTCATGGCAGCAACTGCCGCATCATGTGTGGCCATGCCGCAGTGAGCAATGATCGCTTACATAAGACTACAGAAGTGATCAGGCAGAGACAAGGAAAAGCCCAAGGGGAAGGCCAGTCTAGCCGAGTGTCTGCTGACCAACTTCAATCACATCACTGCAGCATCATGGAGAGAGAAGGCTTTTGTTCGACTCGAGATGTTTGGTTTTGTATACAAGCATTGGAGTTTGTTCGAGTTATGTCAGTTTTTTACTACATTTAACAAAATGTATATATTTTAGGATTAATTTCAGTGTTAGAGTATTAAAGGTGGTTTCTAGGGTATTAATATGCAACATTGGTGTGTTTTGTGGTTGCTAGGAAGCTGTATGTGGTTGCTAGGTCCATTGCTAGGATGTTCTGGTAGATGCTTCCATGTAGAAGTTGTCAAAACATTTCTACAGCGTTATAGGTGTTACTAGGAACTTGCCATGCAGCTTTTAAAGCATTCAGAATGGTTTTAGTGTGTTATGTGGTTGCTACCTAGTTCCATGTCGGTGCTAGATCATTGCTTGGGTTTTCTTTTTGGTGCTTTCCATTCAAAAGTTGTTGCCACATTACTAGAGACTTAGAGTTGGTTACTAGGGTGTTGCATGCAGCCATGCAGCTTCTAAGGCAATCAGAGTGGTTTTAGCGTGTTTTGTGGTTGCTATGTTATTGGAAAGGTGTTTTTGCTGCTGATATCCATGTAAAAATTGTTTTCACAATGATTAAGTGTCACGGATGTTTGCTGGGCCTTGTTGCCACAATGCTAGAGTGATAGGGTATTGCTATACAGCTGCTAAGTCTTTTACAAGATGAGATTGCTAGAACATAGCTACAGTTTCATACAGAGTGTCGGTTCTGTGAACATAATGTTACCTGTCATATATCTTAATACAGTTTGAATTGAAAAACTGGTTGTTAAAGACCACTTCGTATTTACCCAAAGTAAGTCATTAGCTGATCGATTTACAGGAAGTGAGCAAAACTAAACTTACTTCAAAGCTTAAGGACAGATTGGATTAGAAAAAATCAATAAGTTTAAAACCTTAGGGAAGATTTGGTATTTTTTGTATGAAACACTTTGGCATCCTCCTGAATTTTAACACTGATAAAAATCTATTTGCCATTTAATTATCACTTCATTCTCAAGCAGCTGCTATTTTTCACACATTCAGTACATATTCGAAATTTAATCTTATTTACCCAACCTGTTGCGATCAAACCCAGCACAAATAAACATTAGGGATATCCTTGACTCCCGTGTTGCCAGCTACCTAACCAATGGTCTGACCTCCGTGGAACGGTTCCCCATCAGCTTTAAGACCCAGTTTTCCGGCCACCACTTCCATCATGTGGTGCTGGGCGTTTACTGTAACGGCCGATATGGCACTCTGGGTATGAGTCGACGTACTGACCTCATGGACAGATCTCTGAGCTTCCGTACGCTCAGCGAGTTGGTGTTCGACTTTGAGGACTCATACCGCCGCTACCAGCACACCATGAAGAAGATCAAAATCGGCCTGTACGTGCCCCATAATCCACATGTTTTCCAACCTATTGAGTGGAACTATCTGGTGATCAACGCCTGCAAGCAGGGCCGTGAGGACATGCGCAAAGAGCTGGAGAAGCATGGCCGTGACATGAGGATGAAGGTGAGTCCACAGCCTTCTAAGATACGGTGTTATTTTTAGTATCATTTTGAATGAGATTAGTTTTTTTAAATATAATACTAAAATTAAGCCTTAATATAAACTACTTATTGAAACTATCTATCTATATTAGGTGAATATCTATATCTTTATCTATATCTTATTTCCGGTAATGAGAAATGTTTTATGGTTAACAAGCCAAAACTAAAATCTAGACCTACTGAATCCATCCTTCCATTTTGTTAAATATATATAATTTTTTTATGTTTATATTTAGTTGATATTTTTGCCAAAATGTCATATTTTTTTGGAATAGTGATATATTTGTCCCTCTCAAAATCTAAGCTAGTTCAGATGGAACTAAATAAGGTCAGACTTTCTGTGGGAGGCGTTACATTTTATACTTTTAAGTAAACATTTATGTTTTTCCCTAGCTTCAGGAGAGTGTTTATCTATCCAGCATGCTAGCTTGAGATCGTCTGCATGACTGTAACATGGGACGTGTTTATCATGTAGACAGTAAAAGTAGGTCATGTGCTCCCAGTTTCTCAGATGCGGCCTTGACTTGTACGGATGACCGCAGTCAGCTGTGACATAGTTTCCATGAACCACATAAACAGACAGTAGAAATTGTTCTTTCCTAATGTAGGCATGTTTTTATAGATGTTGAGGATTTGCATTTGCAATCTTATATTGAACAATTCATCCACGCGTGTTTCATTTTTAACATATTTTTTACATTGTAACCCTTACTTTATAATCAAAAGGGCTTAGCTATAATATATTATTAAAATGATGTAAAATGTAGTATTTATATAAAAATAGTGTAATTAGTTTGAATGGAATGTAGGCTTTTTTTATGAATGCTGAGGATTTTGGGACTCGCTTTTCAAAACCTAAATATTTTTATCTTTTATGTTTAGGCTATATAAATATTTCAAAGCATTTGACAGATATATATATATATATATATATATATATATATATATATATATATATATATATATATATATATATATATATATACTGTACATATAATATAGATGTATTATGTTATTCTGCTCAGCCTACTTTCCTCAAGTTGACTGTTTCCGAGTTTTTTTTTGACTAACCTATTATTAAACTAATCATTTTTGCGTCAAGGACATAACAGTTATCGTAGGAATGAGTTTGCAGAAATGAAATCTAAATGTATTACTGCAGTCCGTCTCGAACGAGTTTCTCGATGTAATGAACACCCAGCATCTGGCATCGTCAGCCTGGAGCTGATAGTCATTCATAATGAATCTCATTCTAAAAATCAACTTTTAACGACCGAGAGCATCGCAATGTCAAGTTGCCTCTCATCACTTGTGCACTCATTTGGGGAAAACGCGATATATAGAGTGATTGAAAGTTTTGGAAATCTGTTGTCTCGTAGCATAATGAAGTTAATGAACGCCATCAAGTTAATGAACGTAATGTGGAGCCCTTCATAACACTAGCTTTATTTGTGCTGCACTCGCTAATGAGAAAACACAGTTTGAGCGATTCAGCGCTTGCTCCCTGTGGTGTGAAAAAGTTCAGGCCCTTTTTATAAACTGATTGTGGATCTGTCGTTCTTTTGCACCGGATCCCTGTTGGGTTGACGACAGGCCGTATTCCTCATCTGTGACTTTCTCTGCCTGCCTTTTTCCACCTGGAAGATTTCAAGCCCTTTTTTTATTCTAAACGCCTTGAAATCTTAATTTCCTCTTCAAACTGAACATAATAATTATCTTCAGCATCTCATAGCTTTATTTATATGTACGTTTGTCTTGGTTTTTGTGTGTGTGTGTCTGTGTGTGTAAATTCATAATTTCTAGTGCTGTCAAATAATTCAAGTTTTTGTTGACATAATACATAAAGTACACACACATATATTATGAATATATAAATACACATTCAGTGAAAAATATGTACATGTGGTCAAAGACGAAAAAAGGGTTTAACCATAAAAATAATAAGTGTAATACTGGTTTAAATTGTTGTTTTTCCCTAAAAAGACATTTTCTGTTTACATTTATTTTTCTGAGCCAAAAAATAAATGTCACATATTCCTGATTTACTAAATTTACCAATTAAAATGTCATTCATCTTGTTAGGCATTGTTACAACAAAAATAAGGTTATGACATTAAAAGATTAATTACTTTCACCCCAAATACTAATTCGTTGTAATTTTATTCTATTCTATGTTTTACCCTTTTGTCAATAGGATTTTTTTACTCATTTAAAGCACAGTAAAATTTTATTCTTCCTTACTATTTTATATATTTTAATATGTATAAGCATGCTGAATTTTTACATAAATATTACTTGGAATGACAATGTAACATTATTTCAACCAAATGTTGACACTTTTCTTATATCTAATTGGCAAATACAAAGATAAAATAAACCGTATAAAATGTATAAATATCTGAAAACAAATGGGTTGTATTGCAGATCCTCAAGTCATCCAGTGCTCAGTCTCCAATCAAAGAACGCACTCGAGGCAAGTCTTTATCACCTCGTCGCCGATCAGGCAGCAGTCCCCAAAGACGCCAACATGCCCACAGAAGAGACAAATCGTAAGTAATGGACAAATTGCCGTCACTGTTACTGAGAAATAAGCTGTGGAACACATTAGAGCCCGACCGATACATTGTTTATCGTTTAAGTCTTTTAATCAATTACATTTTAAACACATTTTATTTTTTGGTGAATGAGGGGGATGTACTATTAAATTCAATATATATATTTCTGGCACAATGTCTGTAAATACATTAAATACCATTTCTGTGTGTATGTGATATGACGGTAGAGAGACTCGAAGAACATGCAAGATTCAAATTTGAATTCGTTTTTGCGGCTTAATATTTACAGATACTAGTCCATATAGTAAACTGTAGCCTACGTTCCATTTTTAAACTGGATTCCGAGATTTAGTCAGCATTTTCTGCATCATGGAAATAATGGGTCTGTAAGCGTCAACGACTGGGTTGACCGAGTACTCAGTTCCACCGGTACTTAAAAAATATTGACACCACGACCTTTTAGTATTTTTAGTACCGACTTGGCACCAAAGTACCGGGTCGTTTGACAATACTATTTTTGATGAATAAAAAAAAAAACAAGTCTAATAAGTCAAATACGTGCACTGATGTCAGGCTCATTTTAGATAATAAAGTTTATTGTTAAATGCCCTGCATCCGTTAGATTTTTTGTCACATTATCAGTGAATGTGTTTGTGTGTGTGTGTGTATGTGTGTGTATATATTTTGACTGGTACTGTACTGTAATATACACGTAAAGAATCATTCCTGCATAATACACTACCATTCAAACGTTTGTGATTAGCGACACATTTAATGTTATTAAAGAAGTCTCTTAAGCTCTTAAAACTGCATTTATTTGGTCAGAAATGCAGGAGAACAGTAATATTGTGAAATTTGAGTATCTTTCTGTTACATTTTGGAAATAAATCAATACTGATAATCAGCAAATACATTTTAAATTGATCAAAAGTGATCAATCAATAGTCCATGTGACATCAGTGATTCAGCCTTCATTTTATGAAACTATAAGAATGCTGTTTTGTGGAAAAAAATCTAAATAAATTTTAATTTGTGTTACAAAAATGAACAAAGGTCTTGCGGATTTGGAACGACATGAGTAATTAATGGCAAAATATTTACATTTTCGGTGAATTGTCCTTTTTTTAATATTAGACACTTTAGCTTTTTTTTATAGCTAAAAATGAGTAAATCCGAGGGATGTTTTTCAAATTCATCCACTGCGCCTATATGTTTTCCGCTGCAAATGCAAGTGAAATGCTAACACTGTGGAGCTCTGATGTTGAGCAGACGTCCACGCGGTGGCTTTAACCCAGCGTCTTCTCATTAGAGCTGTGATGGTGACAGTGCGAAGCAGGTGCTGGTAATCCATTGATTAATCTCCTCTAACAGCACACGGTTGGCCACTTCTCGTGTTACAGAAGCACTTGTTTCCCTCGTCCAGGCGGTTGACTTATGGATTCAAGGTTTCTATAGCAGCGCGGCGCGAGTACTCGGCGAGAAGCTCTTTTATTGTGCTGAGTGGAGCAGAAAGCCCCTTTTAGCGCTGCTGATCACTTTACAAGTGAGACTTCGGGCTGCTATTGTTTGTGGCGTTGAGGAAATAAGATTCCTTTCTTTTTAGTGCCGCCCCCTTGGAAATATAGGCAGTGCGCGGTATCTGCTAGGAACGGAGTCATAGAAAGTGACAAAGTGATAGATAGCGAAGCTAAAGAAGTGGTGGTTTTAGCAAGACATAAACGTGAAGCTGTGAAAAAAAGACCTAGAGGAGGGAGCTGGGGCTAGTTAGTTAAGCAAAGCGGCGTTTTGAACACTTGCAGCCGATGTGACACCGCTCTCCTGTCAGTATAAGCTGCCCTCTGGCAGTATACCGGCTTGGCATTCGCTCTAATAGGATGCGAGTCCAATGCAACAGCTGTGGTGGATGAGGGCTTCACTGACATGTCACGCTGAAATGAACCAATGAATAATCCTTTTGCATTAACGCACAGTGATAATCAGAAGGTCCTGTTATGTTTTAGCATTTCAGAGCTCATTGCCCGGTGATGCAACTAAATCCTCTAATGCACCGGATTACGTTAAAGCTGGTGTGCTTTAGTATGCATGTGCGTATATTTATAAGTTTTGCTTGGTAAATGCATATGATTGCAAATTTTACGTAAGAGCAAAAACTTACCCCCATACTGATTTTTTTCACGTGTTTAAGTTAGTTGCGAATTGACAGAAAGCCACTCGACTTCTTGTTAGGGGTGCATTTTACTTCACTGCACTATTGACAATTTACTTATTAAAATTAAATATTTAAAAAGCTTTACTAATAGCATGTTAATAATCCTAAAATTACATTGCTTATTAGAAAATTGTTTAGAATTAGCTAGTCGATCTAAATGAATTAGACTTTCCATTTTAAGTGAACTAGTTCGTCCTAAATGGTTCAGTGGTCTTGTGTAGTGTTCGAAAGTCTTTCGACAACAAAAAAGACTTTGTTGCGTTTGGTGTAAACCTACATTTTAATGTTTTATAATGACACCCTATTTGAAATGAATTAAATAAACCCCACGCATTTTGCTTAAAAGCTCTTAAGTAAGTGATATTGAAAATCCCAAGCCCCATCACAACCCTCAGAGACGCTCGTGTAGATTATGTTTGTGTTAAGCAATTTAAAAATACCACAGCCACATCCCCTATGTGTGTTTAAACTTGAGCCATTGAGTTTAATTACATGTTGCATCCTAGTGCTTCTGTTAACAAGTCTAAAATGATTGTCGTCTCAGAATGCTGTAATTATTTAGTCAAGCTAAGATTATAGAATGAACCGCACAAGGCACGAAATGATACCAAAGTTTAGTCTTCAGATCTGCGGAGCTGCTGCTTCCCGATTGGAGCTATTTTTGCTGTTCTATAACACCTTCCTGTCACATGGTCGGAGATGTTAATTACTGAGCCCCACACATGGTGTGCCAGGCAGCTGCTGAAACACACCACCCGTTTAACGTCAGCATCACCCTCAATTACAGCACACGCGTCGCTCGGCAGATGAGTTTAATTCGCTTACAGAGGAAGGAATTATGAAGTTATGAAATAAAGTCCTGCCGAATCTGCCCTCAAACCCCCCCAGTTCTGCAGCGGATGATTATGAGGTTTTGCCTCTGTCATAAAATCCCCTGCAGAGATGTGTGACAGTCCCTGAAGCTCCCTAAAGGAAACATCTTATACAAATACTACACCTCTTGTGCAAATACAGTTCTTAAAGGGACAGTTCTTTAAAACAAATATATTTTGTAATTATCAATTAATTTTTTTTTTTTTTTGTAATTATTTTTGTAATTATCACCCTGTCATTTTATACTTGTACAAGTAACACAAGATTACTTTTTTCTAGTTTCTTCTAGGATTATTTGAGCAACTTTTTTTAATTAACACAAGCTACTTTTACAGTTTTCCCATTTTCCCAGTTTTCCCAAACACCTCTCCTGTCCCCGTATTGAAAGAAATAGTATTTTCTCCTGTCCTCTTTTTATGTAAAGTTGCATTGAAACACAACCTTGGCATTTATAAACTAAAACAGGGTTTCAAAAGTCTCAGTTTTCGAGGGGGAAAACGTCAGAGTAGTGTTAACGATAGACCTTTCCATAGCAAAAGTTCTGCGTTTCAAAATTAAAACGCTCTAGTGTAAACGGAGCCTCGGTCAAGACACGAAACGTCAAGAAGATAAAATGAAACTATGGTTCAGATTCGCTTCAGACCTCCGCATTAGAACTTTTGAGTGAACAAGGGGGAATTCCACAGGGAAAACGAAATTTTAGCTCTGGTGCAACAAATCAGCTCCTGCCCTTTTCCTGAGTCTCCTCCCTGTCAAAGTGCATTATCTCCACTCAGGGCTATTTCTAACACACAGGATGTTTGCTTGTCCACAGGCTCACCCCCACCACTTCTGTCTCCTCCTTTCAGTCGTCACTGAAAAAATGCACACAAACACTTTCGGTCCCCACTTTGCACATTTTGTACTCGCGGAGTTTGCACGTATCTTAGGGCTGAGATATAAAAGCGCGTTGTTTGTTTTGACTAATCATAAAAGGGCGGCTACTGTGGTTGTGGTTTCATTCAGTGACAAATCTATTTACATTTGTTTTGCAACACTAACGTTTGCCTGAGAAACTTTCGTTCTGAGGGAGAAAGTGTAAAAGGCAGAGCTGGAGCGGAGAGGACCTGCCTTGGCACCGCTGTGCGATTGATCGCCTGGCATTCAAGCACCTGCTTCAAATAGCACACATCAGTCAAAACAACATGGAGGAGTATTGATTTTTTTTTCCACAAGAGTAGTAGCATAAAAGTGAATGGTTGGAAAGGAAAATGTGATAGGCCTTTGAAGGCAACAGCGGTTCTGGCTGTGCTGAAGGTCTGTGATGGAGCTCTTTGTTCTTCAGCAGCTCTGTGTGTTCTCAGCTGGACTGAAAGTGCTGGTTGAACATGAATGTGATTTATCTCAGGAAGTAAGACTGTGGGATTCAAACCAGTAGTGATGGACTCATGCAGCAGTTAGTTTTGGTCCACGCACTGTTTATCTAACACCACTTGAATTTTTTAATATTACATCAATCCACTTGTGTTAACCGGCTGGTTGTAATAATTTGCTCAATATTAAAAGACTATAAAAAAACATTGTAATGTAAAATTGTGCCATTAATAATTTTATGATTGTGTGTTTTTACGCTACTTGTTTAAAGGTTTAAGGTCAGCGAGAATTAGTTTTTTGGGTTTTTTTTTCATTGAAACTGTTACATAGCAAGGATGCATAAATTTGTCCAAAGGGTATCAGTATCTGTTTCAAATAAATTATGCTCTTTTGAACTTTCTGTTCATCAAATAATATGAAATATTATGAAAGAAATATGTAAAAATATATAGTAGAAATATATATTGAGCACATAATGCTTGCTGAAAATTAATTAATTACTGAATTTATAATATATATATATATATATATATATATACCCTGGACCACAAAACCAGGCATAAGGATCAAAATTGAAATTTATGAAAGCTGAATAAATAAGCCGTTCATTGATGTATGGTTTGTTGGGATGGGACAATATTTGGCTGAGATTATATTAATCTGTTATTCAAATGAAGCCCTCAGCAATGCATAGTACCAATCAAAAGTTATGTTTTCATGTATTTACAGTATAATAATATATGTGAAAAATTTATTATAAAAATATCTTCATGGAACATGACCATAACTTATCCAGATTTTTTGACCTATAAAATGTATTTTTGGCTATTGCTACAGTTATATCCACGAAACCCAAGACCAGGGTCACATATTCAGATAGAAAATATTTACTTTAAATTATAATGATATTATTTCACAAGATTACTATTTTACTGCATTTTTTATCAAATTAATGTACTTTAACAATAATGTATGTAAAGTGTTTATCATTTCATTTTATATGCAATATCAGTTATGCAAATGAATGTGCATTTATTTAATCTTTTATATATTTAACCTTTTTATACTCCTCTACTGAGGTGAAACATTCTACACTAAAACGATTAATCCATGCACCGAAAGGTTTGGCATATTTTTTCATTATGCAACAACAATCTCTAAAATGAGACTAACGTAACCATGATTCTTTGCAGGCCAGCAGCACTGGACAGAAAGCCGGCAGAGCTCAGCACCCTCAGCGATGGCTACCAGATCCGCATCTGAGACACTAGACGTACCAGCTTTATCCTCCACATGTCCTTCCCTCAACACTATTTAATGCACATCGTCAACTGTACAGCATATTTAACATATTTACAGTTGTGCTTTTGTGTTAGAGGGAAATTGGGTGCCCTTTTTAAAGTCAAAAACAAAAGTTTTTAACAGAATATGATACTCCTTTATCAGCCATAATTTTTTTTTTTTTTTAAATGGTAAGTTTAAGAATGAAGGATGTCAGTTTTGCTTTTTAAAAGTTTTTTTTTTTACTCTAGTAATTGTCAAGCATTTTAAATATTCGAGCAAATATGGAAAATGTGGGGAAAAGGCTCTATTTTTGGACAGAATCTCAGTGCCTCGTGTCGTGGTGCTGCTGTAGTTATGGAGGCTGACTGGCCTGGAGGAGAGAGGACACTAGCTTTTTTTCCAGAGGCGTAAGGACACAAGGGACCTAAGCTTCAGAGAGCTACTCATTCTGCCCAAAAGAACCACATTCAATCCACTTTTCTTCGTTTTTTTGTTACCTGCATACATGACATGGATGGAATGGACATGATTTATCCACCAAGGTTTGACGTTACCTTACATTTTGAAGGCTTTGTACTGTTTTTATTTTCTGCAGTTGTAGAACAGTAGTTACATTTTTTTATTTATTGATTTTTCTCGTTTTTACTTTTTTGTTTAGACAATACAGTATTGTATTTTTTTTTTTTTTTTTTTAAATCTCTCGGAGGTGTGAAAGTTGATGTGCTATTGATTGACCCATCCGTAATTTTTCACTCATTTATTCTGAAAATATAACCGGTTTATTTAAATTTTTTGTAACGGCGGAGATGTAAGCTTAGCTAATTTACAAAAGCAAATTTACTTACATTCTCTGCGATAATAAAATAGAAATAAATACTTAAAAAAGAGATCAATTAGAGAAGAAGATATGCTATTATTTCATATTTTCCCTCAATATTTTCCCCCATTTTGTGACATGGCCAAATTACAGGTCATCACAGGCCATCTTTGACCCAAGGGTCCTGGTTTGGGCATCTCTGTCCTAAAGGGACATGGTGATAAAAAAAAAAAAAATCTAGGTTTGTATTTTCAAAACACAAGAGGAACTTTGCATGGGAGCAAAAGCATTGAAATATTTCATATAAAAATATAAGTTTCTTGAAACTGCAGCAGTTTTGTGAAGGCACCCAAAAGCATTGAAATGATTTTTTTCATCTTGTCTTATGTTTTTCTATCACCAGGCCCCCTTATAGGACCCCGTATGTTCTAACTATAGGATCGCCAATACAATCATTCGAGTACACGCAAAATATCATCTCTTTATCAACAGCATATCACTTGAATTTTCTCACCTCGTGAGAATAAGCTATGCACATGGAGAAGGTCTGTGGAATCCGTCCTTTTCGACAGCAGACTTGACTTTAAAATTGTAGCAATGACTTTGTTAGCAATTCTTCAAGGTTGTACGAGCGGTTCCTCTCTGAGCGATGTTTTTTTTTTTTTGGGGTGCTGATGACTAAACTACCACATTATAGCTCATTCTGCCTTGTAATTGGTACCAGCTTTCTATCTAAAGCTACTGAACCACACAAGTGCCAGACGATTGAGTACGTCCAATTCGTCCTTAGAGCTGAGGGTTTCAGTCGCACGAAGAAGAAAGATCATGCGTTTCAGTGACAAATCTAATGCGGCGTGTTGAATTGCTCAGGCTCTTTATGGGAGAGAAGTGGTCTGCGGCCAATTTGGCATGCGAAGAACAATACATTGTTACAGATTTCTATCATTTATAACTTGTTAGGTAACTAATCGGATGTGCGAGATTGCGAGTGAATTTTTTATGGCAGACAACGACCAGGTGTTAGTTTAAAAATGGCTTTCTGGTTTTAAGAAAGTGCAACGATCTCCCTCAAAGGTGCTAAGATGAGACATTTCACATATTGTTATTAAATTACGTTATTTTAGACTCTTTTTATGATAAAGAGCACATTAGCCTGACGTTTTAGTAGCACAATGATTAGGAACTGAATTACAAGATACACGTTTAATGGTATGTGTTAGCCTACCAAAAAAAAAACGAGCGAACTGGAAATATAATGAGATTATAGACGCTTTTGTGGAATTTTTGTTTCCATGTCTAATACGGGCTTGTCTGAAAATACAATCAATTTTGATGAATGAGAAGTAATCAGAATTTTAAGGGAAATGTTTTTCTCTCACTAAGAATGTTAACGATGTGACTTTGTTACGAAGACCTCAACTCAAACCTGTCCTCGGTTTTCGGTTCGTATTTTTTTTTTGTATCATAAATGTATCGCCTAAATAAGGACTTTGTAAAATTCAAATACACACATTTTTCCTAAGCCTTACCGCAGCTTGCACCGTCAGTCCTCTTTTCTGTCATGAATTCGTGTCTGGGTCGCCTCAGTTGCTCCACAAGGAAACGTTAATGTAATTTGTTAATCCCTCTGTAGCATGTTTTAATAAAACTATTTTTTTCTGTAAATCTGTGATTGGCCGTTGACTGTGCTTCTTTACGCTTTTCTTTGGAACAGGCTGCTTGATTGTGATTGGTCAGTCGTGGCAGTTAGTTATCGATTGTACGGAAGCTAATATTACAGATTAATATACTACTTTTCACAGCGGAATATTAAAGGGGAAGATTTAATACGCAGGAAAGGTCATGTCCACTCATTTCAGTTTATTAAACTGGTTTATGTTGCGATATTGATCAGCTGACCGCACGTTGTTGCTAATTTAGCAGCGTTGCATGGATTTGTGAGGTTTTATTAATCCACAAACCCACTCCTCTGAATATTCAGAGGTATCGGCCGCTCTCTTCGCAGGCCAACGGGCTGCTTTCGAAAAAGAGAAGCTTTGAGATTAAACCAGGTGATGTAACATTAGCATTGCCCTAAATCTCAGAAGGCAGCCTGAGTGAAGTCTTTCTGCACAGAGGGAATATGCACACATTAATCTGCTTACGAAGACAACGTCACACACAGGGATAGAGCCGTGGTGGATTTACTAAAAATCCTTCATTTTTCAGCTCTTCTCGGAAGATAAAAGGACTCCTAGAACACCCACCATTGTCTCGCACCTAGAGAAAATAACCCGGGACGGTCAAAGAGCTCGTTCGAATTTTAGAGGCTTATCATCTGAATTTCAATAATCCAGAAATAGAGGTGAATTCTTTGTTAATCCTTACAAAACCAACTCAGAAAGTAACTGGCGCTGTCAGCAAATTTCCCCTTCACTTTTAAGATATATTTACGAACTGTGGGGTACATGCCATTTGCACAGTCATACTAGAAACCTAACTGAAATAAAATGAATAAATAAATACTATTATAGTTTTGTTTCGAATGGCTGCAAACGTTTCAAATTTTCCTTCAGTTGAACTTGAACTAAACTAACGCCGAAATTAAATTAAAATTAAATTAAAAACCTAAACATAAACAAATAAAATAATGTTTTAAAAAACAAACAAAAGAAACATTTTAAATAAATTTTAAATAAAAGAAAGATAAAATTGAATTTAAAATATTTTAAGAAAATCATTATAATGGTATAACACCATTTTAATACTTTTAGTAAGAGGCACATATTTGACATTTTTCACATGTAATAAATATTTTAACAAAATTATATTGTTAGCATAACTATTTTGAAAAAAAAAAAAAGACGACATGGATTACCAAATTCCTGCTTTGGGCATATTGTTTGGCAAAATAAGGAGCAAAACCATAAAATACTACACAAATATGAGTTTGAAGATAAAAAACATTTATTTTTTTTCACCTTCTTATAATCTTTAAAATGATCCAAGTCTTAAATAATTGCCTCTTAAAACCTTGAAAAAAAATTGCATCTTTAAATGACTCAAAGCTGCCTTATTTTTTAATAAAACATCCCAATAAAACAATTTATTGATTACAGTGTGTGTGTTACCTTCCTGTAATGCACTGGGTAAATCAGTTATCAAGAACTTCCAAATTCCACTTTTGCTGCAAGTTTGTTATCCACTGTTTTAAGGTAATCAAGAGTCATTTTTGTTGGTGTAAAACAAATATGCAAACTTTTTTACCCAAGTTTGTTAGAAAAATGATCCTTCTCTGCCTACAAACATATTAAAGGCTTTATGATACTCCTAAACACTTTTGTTCCATCATCCATCAACTCGAGGGTGCAGACGGAAACATGTCAAAAGCGGCAGGTGGTCAGAGGAGTTGTGCTGGTTGGGAAGACCGTTAACCTTCTGGAGTTCATCTTCCCCCACCAGGGATAACCTGCCCAGCAGCTGCAGACCCTTGTCTGGTGGCACACTGCATTCTGGGTAAACGAGGAGAGAGAGAAAAAAAAAAAGAAGAGTGCCATGGTAACCAGCAGCAGCAGAAATTTTGCTGTTGAATGTACTGCACTGCAGCAAACTGCAGCATCACAGGTCACATGATTACAGGAGCAGTGATGTAACATGTACATTGATAGTCCAGTGGCATCAGCTTCTTCATTGAGGAAACTTAAAGGAATAGTTCACCGAAAAATAATATTCTAAAAAAAATGTATCACTTTCAGACTATCCAAGATGTAGATACATTTGTTTTGCTTTAAACCGATTTGGAGAGATTTACATTACGTCACTTGCTCATCGGTGGATCCTCTGCAGCGGATGGGTGCCGTCAGAATGAGAGTCCAAAAAAAAAAATCCCTAAAGTCCAAATCACTCCAGTCTACTCCAGTAAAAGTTGCTTGTTTATAATAAACAAATCTGTCATTTGTTTGTCCCCTACCCTAAAATTGCTTTTTCTGTTGAAAAGTTGTCTGTCTGAATCAAGAGAGACATATGCACAAAGAAGAAGAGAGGACTGGAGAGACCGTTTACAAACAGACACAGTGAAAAAAAAATAAAAATCTATGCTGTTGGTTTTTTCCCTGAAAGGGACTTTTTCACTGAAGTAAGCCTTAAAGTTAAAATGCAGTTAAAATACAAAAAAAGATTTTCCCATTACCAGATGCGATTAGGACTGGAGTCTTGTGGATTATTGTTTATTTTATCAGATGTTTTGGACTCTCATTCTGGCGGCACCCATTCACTGGAGAGGATCGATTTAATCGATCGATTATCGAGCAAGTGATGTAATTCTACAATAATTCTATATGTATTGTGAATTTATGTGGTGACACAATAGCTATTTCCTAATTGAAATTAAATGTCACATTACAACAACTATTTCAGAAAGAGAATAATAACAGTCGAACCTGTTTGAGCCATCGTATCCCCCAGAGCTGCAGAGTAGAAGATGTAATCGACGGTTATGGCCGTCCGTGAGTGGCACGTGGTGATCTCAGGGTGACCGCTCTCTTTCAGGTAGTGGGAGTATGCAGAGGTCAGCTTCAAACAGTGCGCAATGCTGGGTTTGGTAACACTACAAACAGATCACATGAGAATTTAAAGATCCTGCTGAGAAATGACCCTTCACAGGATTAAACAGGACACTTCACTTTGAGCTGTCTAATCTCTTCACCTTAAATTTGCTGAACAGCGCTGACTGTCAAGTTAGCTAGGTTTTAAAACATAAATGGCTGAGAAAGAATCAGATATAGAGGCGGAAATAGGAAAATAGGAATAACATTACTGTTTTTGATCAAATAAATGCAGCTTGGGCAGAAAAAAAGACTGAAGTTTCTAAATGTTCTTGGCAATGATTATCTATTTACATTATATGAAAAATAAAGTTAAGAGACTGAAATGTGACCTGCTGTTTGGCTTTCGTACTGGCACTGCTGAGAGATGCCCAGGCTTCTGGGCCAAATTGGCACAGTCAGAATTATTTCTAAAAGATGTGCCCCTCTGGGTTCTCTTCCTGTCCATTACTGATCACAGCTGCAAAATCAACAAGTTATACAAAATAAGTCCAAAAAACATCAGAATGAGGAAATGCTGAAGGATTCTCTACCTTTCCAATAGGTAAATCATCATATTCCAGTCTGCTGTCCCTAATGAAGCGATATAAGGGAGACCAGGGAACAGAGTTAAAATCTCCACAGAGCAGCACGGGACATTTGCTGCTGTCAGGTAACTGGGCCACCCGGCTTATCTCTGCCAGCAGCATAGCCAGCTGGGCCAGTTTAATGTCCCCACGTCTAGGGTTGTACAGTAAATGTGTGTTGGCCACACAGATGTTGGTGAGGGAGCTATGGGAGTCAACGGGCCGGAGCAGCACAATCAGGCCCACGTTATCACGGTCCAGTAGAGGGATGCCACGTCGGAAATACTCCACAGGGTGACAGGAGACCAAAGAGAAGCGCTCGCGTTTGAAGACCACCGCGCATCCGTCAGGCTTCAGTCCCGTCCTCCGTTTGTACTCACAATGGTAGCCTGTTTTGTGAGCCAAGGATTGCAGCATTAAAAAAAGAAATATTTTATTCATCCTTTTCAAAAACACAGTACGTTTCAAAAGTCCACTTGTGAAAGTGCTTTTATATTGAAACATTTCTTTTTTTAAATTAATCTTTACTTCTGTTCAGCAGAAATGCATTGAATTAATGGCAGTTGAGCGACGCTCTTTTACATTGTTAATTAAAATATTTTAAATACAATGCTTGCTATTTGAATGTTCTCTTCATTAAATAACCTCATTTGCAACAGTTTAACATTGCTAAAATAGGAAATAAGATAAATTACACTTTTAGGTATATTGAATACTGAAAATATTTTAAACTGATCAAAATTTCACAATATATATATTTTTAATCCAATAAAAAAGTCAGACTAAAGTCCTCGACAAAACTAAACATACATAGAGACATCAAGGAAGCAAAGTACCTAAAGATTCTAGCGAGGGTTTAATTTGTTGCTTATAGTGGTCCTCTTGCACCTCCTGCAGGCACATTATCTAAAGAGAAAAAGTTATTGCAAATATTTAAGGAAATCACAGACTCCTGCCCACTGAACATAACAGGTAAATAACATAAACATAATACATTGTTTTGCGATTCGTTCACAAGTGGTTCATTCACTTACATCAGCACTGTGCTTTTCAAGCTCTTTGATGATGTTAGAATACCTATGGTGCCAATCCAGAGCTGGAGGATGACAGTGTCTATAAAGGTATGTGTTATCGCAGAGCAGATCTTGTGAGAGGATATTGTAGGACATCACAGAAAAGTCAAATGGCCTTTTAATTCCATTCACAGATGGTGCAGCATTACAGAGGCGAGAAAGATCCTCCCAGTGCCTCTTCAATTCTGTGAACGCAAAAGACAGTGGATTTGACATTTTATGGACAACTACATAACAATACATTAATATATTTTGTGCCCAAATCATTCACCTGGTTGGGCTAGAGTCTTATTTGGGCTTGACAGAAATTTTCCAGGAGGAACCGGAGTGCCGGTTACATTGCGTAGCCATTCTGGACTTCCTTTTAGACTCCTGCTGCCCTTTGGAGGTGATCGCTCGGTCGAGCGTTGAGATCTATCCCCTGTTTGCCTCCCGTCTGCGCTCTTCCTTCTTTTCTGTGGTGGCTCATTATTAGAGCGGTCCATTAGACCTGCAGAAAGCTGAAGGTCTCTTCTGGGTTGAGTATGTGGCAGTATTCCAGTTTTCGTCCAGGAGCTCCAGCTGTACGGATTTGGAGGTCTCGGGGGCCTACTGGAGGGGTGTCTGACAGTGCTGAAGGAGGACGAGGGATGCTGCAGGTGGGATGGAGGCGTCAACCATAAACGACCAGGCTGATACCAGTGTCTCCAGTGGCAGTAAACAGTCTGAGCTGGCGGAAAGCCCACTGTGCTCAGGTAACGGCCAAACATGGGATGACTGCAAGAGAAAAAAATTAATTACACCACAGAGCAAAATCTTTGAAATATTCACCAGCATTCAGAAAACACTAATTGTAGTTAGCTGAGATATTGTACTATTATTGGAAAATCTGTTAATAAACTCTTTAATTCTTAAATCGCAGTGTTTATAAATATATTTATGCAACTATTTTCCCCATATAGTAGCATTATTTAAATAGATACCGAGCATGAAATTAGTAATTTCTATAGTTACTTTATTAAATATGAAAATACATATACATGATTCAGTTATCAAATACATTACAATGTTTCAATAAATACAGTACAATCCTCAAAAAAACTCTATAACTGTGTTTTATGATGATATTATTATAATATTATAATGTTATTTAGATTTTAATACAATTGGCAACACAAGCAAATCTCACAATTCAAATATGATCTTACTTTGGAGACGCTCCTGGTCTGACATAGTTAACATTCGTGTGTCGACGCATATAGTGTCCTAATATTAAAAAACCTTTGTAAAAACGCTTCTGCTATTAGCTGTTTTTGTTGCATGCTAGCAAAACAGACTCAGGCGGCGCTTTAATATGACGTCACTCGGCATGTCCGAATCCGTTTCGTGAACAAATCGCTCTTGTGAGTCGGATCTTTTCCATTGAGTCGACACCCGTTTGGCGTGCAAGATAAAGGTTTGCGCGAAAAGTGAGTTCAATAACGATTAGCAGATTTTTTTTTTTATTGTAAGACATTTTAACATGCATATCAAAAAGCTGGTATTTACATGTATGCATTTGGCAGACTACTTGGGATGGAAAAAATATAGTTTTAATTGCTTTAAATACATTTTGTGGTATTTATGTTAAGTAAAAGACAGTCTGTAGATTTTTAACACGAATGCTAATATTTTCTAATGACTCGTTTGATTAAGAATTGAATGAACAAACCGAACAAAAAAGACCGTAATAAATAGCAAAATACGGATGCATTTGAACGTTTTAAAGTGTTGAACATTTTGTAGCTATGTCAAAGACCACTACGTGATGTAAAATAACTACTGAAAAGTTTTGGCTTGGTTCATTGACAGGAACTGATCGAAAGAGTCGATTCGCGAAAAAGAGTCAGACTCGTCGGACTAGGCATGACTGAAAGCATGATGTAACAAAACGCTACAACGGTCCTGCAAAACAAGCAAATTTGTTAGTCGCTGCAAATGTTTTGAGCATATCGATGCTAACGCTGAACAAGTAACCGCCGTTTTATAAGTGTATAAGTCTTGGTATATAGAGTATTCTTTAGGTTTTGAAACGTATAGGCTATTCGGCCGCGTTTCACAGACCGGTGTATTTTGCCGATAAAATCATGCTGCATTTAGAGTATTTCTCACCCGAGAATCCGTGATAAATACAAAGCGGTACTTTCGATCCAGATATTAAATGATTGTTGTCGATGTCCCATTGAAATGCTCAGATAGTTGGCGCATGTCTGTCTTCTCTGTCTGTGGATGGTGGATAGTTCGTGCTCTGTTACTGTGACATAATTTTGGACGATACACTGATTTTGGTCACGCACGATTAGCCTTTTCCAGTAATTTTTTTTTTAGTAATTTGTGCAACTAATTCGTAATGCAAACAGTATATGTCTAATTAAATATTTTATAATATCAAGAAAAAAACCTTAATTATTACAGGGACAAATTTAATTGTTATGAATTGTGAACGCATGTTGTAACCACTAGAGGTCGCTCTTGTATTGTGGATTTAATCTACACGGTAGACACGGGGCCTTTTCGCACGTGAATTTTTCATTTAAAATATTTTTAATTTGGATCTTGAGTCATCTAGTCTGGTTTGTGCCTTGTCGCCATGAGCAGTGGAGTTTCAAGATTTAATTCTACGTTTGTAAACCCTACTTATTTGCATATGTATATGGTAAACAGGCTTGATATTGTAATAATAATAATAATTTAAATAGCTGGAAATATTGCCATGGAGATTCTCTGGTTGCTCCATAAATGTCCTGAAACATAAAATACAATTTTTATTTTGTTACTCCAGTTATTAAGACTTAAGTGCTGGAAAATTGTTGCAGTTCTACAAAGTATTAATATTAAATTAAGTGCAGTTGTTTTATTTTAAGCATCTCACTGTATTGTTTTAGAGTCACAGAACATCTCTGGAGCAGATCTTCAGAACCCGAGATTATGAAATCAGTGCTATTTGTGCCCGTCTTAAATTTTGATGCGAACCATAATCCTAAGTATACAGCCACAGGCTTGGAGAAAATAACGCGGACACCTGGGAAACGTCAATATTTATTAAAGTCCATAAAAGCATCTGTCAGTAGGAATCAGCATCTCGCTCTTCTCTACAAAACTGTGAATAGCAGTTCGATGATATTCAAGCAACTTCATTTTGGTGCTCTAACTGTCCAGGTTTTAAGATCGTGACCCCATATTTTTCTCATTTTAGCATCGGTGTGCGTGATAAAAGTTTCAGCTGCAGCTCTTTTTGGCTTTGTGGAGTTCCCTGTGTTCGTGGAAACGGGGCTTCGGGATAAATATTGAGGTTTGCTTTCACTTTTCTGTGGTAAAATTGTGTTGTTTTACCGCAGTCCTCCTTAGTGTTTGATCACTTTTAGTTTCCGCCCCCTATTTTTCATTCTCCTTAATTTGTACGTGCGATCATAATCATCGTTGTTGTTAAATCACCAGCAAATTACATGAACTTATACTACTATATGATACAAGGTAGAGCATATAGACAACAAAAAGATTATTATACCTCTTTTTTTGGTGCCACAAATCTAACTTTTTGGTCATTTTTGATAAGCCGGCTTGATCAAGGTTCTCTGGCCATCTGTCCGGCAACGTGACCCCCCCCCTCCACCGACGCGGCCCATTAGCTCACATTGCTGTGACTTTGCTGCATAAATACCAGTTTTAGAGGACGGTTCTGTGAAATCGTTAGTTGGGGAGGCAGCCGAACCGATAAGTAAATAAACAAATAAATACACTGAAATGTCTTCATTTACTAAATATAAATTGGCAGGATGGTGGGTGAAATTTGGCGTAGAAAGCGCATTGATCAGGTTGACACAGCAAGGGACATTAGAAGAGGAGGTGGCGTGCCGTAATTGGAGGTAACACCGAGAGAAAGACTATAATTAGGAGACAGTGAACTGCATCGTTTTGTTGAAACGAGCTGGGGTTTGAGGCGTCTTGGAAAGGATTCATTATTTTTAGTTCTGCTTTCAAATTTCCGCGCAGGCCCCTTCGGAAAACGGCCATGCAAAAACGCAGGGATGAAACACGAAGCGCTTCTTTCATAACACTTGTCGGCCTCAGCAGTTCTGAGGTTCACCTTGGTCCTTTCCGACCCACGCAGACATCAAATATTAACATCCGCAGATAACCGCGAGGCTGGCTAGGTTAAAGAAGTGTCACGGTAAATGGGTCAAAGTAGACGGAGGTCTTGCATTAATTTAGTCTGATGTGTGAAATGCATTTTCAAGTCTTTCCTTCCCTAAGGACAGCGTGAGGAAAGGGTCACTGGGAAATGACACGCTAGGAAAACAAACGGAGAGGCTGCCGTTTAGCATGCATCTGAATTTATTGCAATATTTAAAAAAAAAAAAAGCGAGCAAAGGCCATTCCCATCTCATTAGCCTATTTTTAAAATATAATTACCACAGCAAAGACATGCAAAATCTATTGACACAAATTGCATGATTAACAACCAGTGCGTTTAATAGCTGTTTTATTGCTCATCGACTTCTTCAATTTTTTTATTATTATTATTACAATAGAAAATGGACTTGGCTCATTTTATGCCATAGGGTTATAGCGTTATTATGATGAAATTAATTTAAGAAAGAATCGTGTATGTGTGTATAATAATAGATATATATATATATATATATAAATACTATTTTGGCATTACTTAATCTCTGTTTGATGTGTGTTACGTTTTTTTAAGGATCCCGGAGGTTTATTACAAGTCAATCTGAGCAGTAACGTTTGAATATAAATGTACTAATATACATATATAATTATTATGATATTATTGTAAACATATTTAAACTGTAGAGGTGGCAGGCGTAGAAGTAGATTAGTAGTTTAGCGAGCAAAGGCCATTCCCATCTCACTCTTTAGGCAGAATCAGTGGATCTCATATCATCTAGGACTAGGTATAAGGTGTTGTTGCATGCAAAATCTCGAAATGAAACAAATAAATAAATTAATAATAAAAAGCTACGGAGATTTTAAATATCTATTTCCTTATAAGGTGCAATGCCTCAAACAAGAAAAGGTTTACCTTACACTGCTGTAGAGTGTAGACAGGTGAACACCGGTGGCTCAGATCTATTGATTTAATAGTAATCGAGCATGACTCTCATGTTCGGCTGGTTGGAAATCGAGCCCCTGTTTAATCAGCGCTGTTTTATATCGCCTCTCCAAAAGGACTGATCTTCAATCATGTTCACGGTTTTACGTATGTAAATATTATTATTATTGCAATAGAAAATGGATTTTTGGCTCATTTTTTTGATGCCATAGGACTGCATTTTGAAAATGATAGATATCATTTATTTATTTATGAAAAATACACTAAATGTAAATATGCACTACTATTTGAAGGTTTTGGTCAGAAATTCAGAATTCTATTTATTTATTGTTATTTTTTTATCAGTGAAATGTATTCAAAAAATATAAAACTTTTAGTTTACATATACATTTTATTTTATATATATATATATATATATATATATATATATATATATATATATATATATATATATATATATATATATGTGTGTATATGTGTATATATATATATGTGTGTGTATATATATATATGTGTGTATATGTGTATATATATATATGTGTGTGTATATGTATATATGTATATATGTGTATATGTGTATATATATGTATATGTGTATATATATATATGTATATATGTGTATATGTGTGTGTGTGTTTGTGTGTATATATATGTCTGTATATATGTATATATTAGTATTTTATAAGAAGTAAATCCCACTCAAACAGGCAAATCTTCAATTTGTAATTTTTGCTTCAAACTGTATTTTTAAGGTCTATTTAGCTTCTAAGTAAATCTGTAAGTTATTGTTCTCCCTTTATATAAAAAGGTCTGAATATTGTAGGAAAAATCAAACAAGAATATAAGAAACATCCCTGGGGACCGGGTTTCCTAGCGCTACACCGAGGCGCTGCTGATGTAAATGTAAGATTGTAACCATCAGGATCTGCACAGGTTAGACTTTATTTTGTTTTTGTTATTTTACAGAATGTCGGTGACCATTGTCCTCTATCGTCAAAATCTAATTTGATGTCCTGCAAAAGAAATTCACACAGTTTTGGAACAGCATGAGGGTAAGCGGTTAATTACAGATTTAATTTTGAGTGAACTATCCCTTTAACACACTGGATAAACGTGTTGTCTAATTAACAGCTCGTTCTTCATATCTATTATGAAGAGAGATTAGTTTGAAGGATGCTGGCAGACCTGTTACAGGAACTTTCTAGGTTAGGAAACAACCTAGATCTGAGGCGCTTTTGTGTTGGCTCTGGAAACGCACTAGGAAGCAGAACCGTCCGTGTTACAGGTTCAAAAAAAAGTGTGATTA
This sequence comes from Puntigrus tetrazona, assembly GCF_018831695.1. Lineage (NCBI taxonomy): Eukaryota > Metazoa > Chordata > Actinopteri > Cypriniformes > Cyprinidae > Puntigrus > Puntigrus tetrazona. Next base: position 19,307,923 of record NC_056718.1, read on the forward strand.
CCCTTCCTTTCCGCTAGCAGCCGGTGTAAAAAAAAGATAGTCTCACTCCAGAGGGCTGTTCTATTGTATTCGCTGTATAAAATGTTAATGAACTGAGTGATACCGGAGACCCTCTTGGTTTGTTTGAGGCGGTGGAAGTTGTATTGGGCTCTCTGACAGCCGTGGTGTGTTCACCCGTTGTCTCAATTTCCAGTTGATTAATGTACCAAGACGTGGGAATGCATCCTTCCCTGTAGGGAGGGAAAACGCATGCCAATTTGAAGTGTAATTTCATGCACTTCTACTGAGGCATTCAAATGTGTAAAAAAAGACATTTTTAGCCTTGTATTCCTTGCGGGATCAAGCTGCGGGGTAAATGGGTTTGCATGATCTGATGGCTGGATGGTGCTAGGCTTTTATGAAGGTGTTTTACTGGCATCTGTAAGACTAGAGTGATCCGTATCCAAATTTCAGGAACAATGCATACTCTCAGCGTGTATTTTTTTTTTGCGCTGTATCAGACGGGCATCTTGTTCGCTGAAATTTTCATTTTGAGCTACGTGAATGCACTCCTGATAAAATGCAATTCAAGACAGATGCTTTGCAGATGGAACAAGCAATAATGAGAGATGCATTTAAAAGGTTTTAATTTCCTTTTCCCTTTTTTATCACGTCCCCAATTCCGACAGGCTCGAATCTAACAGGCAATCTGCCACCATGATACCCAAAAGTGTTTTGTGGTCTTATTCCTGAGCTACAGCATAAAAACCAATACATTTACGTTTGTAATCCCCTTTTCTGCCACGGAATTAAAAAAAGGTAACTGACTTTTTTTCTCAGAAATATGTTACAAATATATAATTTATTATATTACATTTTAATACTCACGCAATGTTTTTTTTTTGCCACAGAATAAAAAAAATAATAATAAGGGTAATTGTTTTTGTTTAGTTTTTTTTATTTCACAATTTTATGTATCTAAATTTTGACTTTTTCTTCAGAATTGTAAGACCTAAACTCAGAATATCTAAAGAGTTTATTTGCAAAACTCATGTTTTCTTTATTACGTTATCATATTTTGTTATTTAGCTATATTTAATCAAAATAACCCAACTGCAGTTTGATTATTAATTGGACATTGCACATTGAAAAAAACATGATCTTTGAGATCTGTTTTTGCAAATAAACTCTTCATGTGGAAATTCAGAACTATGAGCCTAAAAATCGTAAGTGCCAGCTATAAATGCAGTTTTTAGAGGAAAAAGTACATATTGTGAGATACAATATCAGAATATTTTTTGCTTATCCCAAAATGAAGCTTCCATAAATTTAGTTTGACTACATATCAGTCAATATATCTTGCCACAAACTCAAAAATGTTAAATCTGTGAGTGCATTTGAGATGCGAGTAGAAAAGTAAAACGCATGAAAGCACAATGAAGTTGCCAAACTTGAGTAAGGCCGAAGTCGGAAGTTCATTTTGTGACTAAGCTTCTCACATTTAGCATCCCGCTGTTATGCTAGCCCTGACTACACTGTGTGTCAGAGATGTGAGAGGAGGATATCAACACATCCGCTACAATCCAGTCTCTGCATAATTTACAGCTCTGAGAACTTAAAATAGAGCCGAGTGCAATTGCAAGACGTGCTCCTGCATAACATTTGTCATACATCCTAAAGAGACTGTGGATATAATGCATAAATGAAATAGAACATTTAATTAAACACAGGCTAGATCGTAGTTCTTGCGTTTGCAGCCATTACTTGGCGTAAGATTTTAAACTGATTGTTTTTGAGCTTTGGATAAAGCTGTCTGCTAAATAAATAAATGCGATGGCACTGATCAAAAAGCTTCAAATGATTACCGGATTGATAGTTTTATCCAAAGTAAAGATTTGATAATGACATTTTGCCAATGCCACCACGGACCACGATTAAATCAGCTGGACTTTCTTCATATTCAGAGCAAGTCAAGTAGCCCCGATTGACAAACGGCCTCGCACGACATCGTAATGCATCTTGATAATTGTGCATTTGCTTTGTATCTCGGTTTACTCGGGGTCGATAAGCAATATGCTTACAGATGGATGTATTCATTTTAGGGACAGTGACGGATGAGAGCAGGGGAGAGAATCAATCTCTCTTTCCTTTCAGGTATTGATCACTTGTTCAAGAGAGTTCCGTGTATCGGGACATGTATTAGAGGCCAGGATGTGAGGAAGTGTAAAGATGTTTAAATCAGCGTCGTTAAACGTGTGTGACAATGGGGTTTTATTCACCCTGTGTGGCTTCAGCAGAAAATACATTTAAGCACAGATAATAGAGTTGATAATGTATACAAAAGCACATAATGTGTGTGAATTCACTTATTTCGACTATAAAGTGTGCTAGCTATAGAGTCTTTATTACGACAAGTTAAATATGGAATTATAGAGTGTCAAAAAAAAAAAAAACATTACCTTATCGAAGCACATGTACCAGTCAAACCCAAATGCATTCAGACAGACTCATGAAAACGTGTATAAACAGTATGCCAAATACAAATAAAAACCCAGTGGTATTTATGCTTGATTTATTTATTTTTTTTAATGTATGTGGTGTAAAAAGGTTGCATTAGCATTAAAGAAAAACACTTAAGCAAAATGTAGTCAGGTTAAAGTGTCTGAATAATGTTTGGTCCCAAATTGTTTTTCCGTTTATATGGTGTCCACTTTATAAAGATATTTTTTTGGGTATGAAATGTCACCGTTTACTTTACATTGCTGTCCTTACTTATATAAATGCACTATAGTGTCCTATACCTGTTAGTATGTGTGTGTGTATATATATATATATCTAGTGTCTGAATAATTTTTGGTTTCACTGTATCTATATCTTTTAACATTTACTAAATATATTTAGCTTTATAATAACAACTAATTCATGAAACACTCTTTTTAGATGGCAATTTACAGGTTTATTAGCATATGATGAACTGTTATACTTAAAAAATAGTGTTTTCAGGGGCATTACAAATACATTTTTACTCTTTCAATACTCATAGTCACAATTCTAGCTTGTTTTTCTAGTAGATAGAAAGTTATTGTCTTTTTAATTTTTAAAATGATTATCTCGCTTGGTGCTTGCTACTGTCTTCACGTCATGGTATTCTGGTATGTACTTGGTTCCTCATGTTGCAAGTTTTGGGCTGTTTTACTCTGCTTTCATCATCTGCCAAGTTAAATAAAAATGTAATGGCGCACCTCATAATGCCGCATAATTTACATGAACATTAGTATAAATAATACAGTTACATGCCAACTTGGGTGATTTGTTTAAATCCCTACACCGTGAGAATGAGCAATAGTAACCTCGATGCTTGCCACAGCCACATTTCAGGCCTGCTTTATTAAGCTCTGCATTAAATAAACAAGATGTTCCAGCATCTAGTATAGTTGAGCGAGGAAGTGGAATCTGCCTCCCTTGTATTCCCCCATTAGTGGTCTCGGAGCATTTCTGAGCACTCCATTCAGCTCGGAGAGTTTGCACCTCAAGTAGAAGCCCACAGGATTGCCAGCGTGTAGCGGTGGTTTCAGTCGGTGCACCGTAATCATCTTCACAGCCTGTTGTTATCTCCACAAAACAAAATCCAACCTGCTGTCAAATTACTCACCATTGAACAGCTGCTCCTGAGAGCCACAATGGCATTACAACCAGGCGTGTTGCCAGGCTCTGACCCAAATCACAGATTTTAAAGAGAGCCTGCACGCTTTGGTTTTCTTTTAAACACACTCTAATAGAACTATTTTGTTTTATTTTATTGATGTAGATGGACTTGTAATTAATGCACGGTCGCGAGAATACTACAAGGGCGTTTGATTGGTTGTCTCACAGCACCAGACACATGCTAACCTCAGAAATATTGCTGTTCTATTCTTTTCGCTGGGAATTATTTGCCAGTTTCTGTCCCGCTGCTCTAAGCAGACAATAAGACTTTTATCCTTCTTGATGTTTTTTTTTTCCATCTAATAGATAAACAAATATATATATATATAATTATATCGGTAGTGAAGATGTTTATATGTATCTTATGTATCTTGACTATGTTTATCTATTCTTATATCTTCTATATATATATATATATATATATATATATATATATATATATATATATATATATATATATATATATATATATATATATATATATATATATATATATATATATTTGTTTGTTTATATCTTTTACTTATAGATGATTTTGTTTTAATATTTCTGAGACCCAAGCAATTAATTTTCATTTTAAATGCAAAGTACTTGTTTAAAATGTTAATGATCTAAACTTAGGAGCGGAAAAAATCTATATATGAATGAAATTCTGTATAAATGCATATATGTACAAGCATGCTGTCGAAGTACCACGTTGTTTTCCATTTAGAATGCTGCTTGTCATGCATTTCATTAGTTTGTATTCTGTAAAGATTCGATCAGCGCTTTCAGCACTCTGACTTTAAAGCCCACATCCACCGCACGGAGAAACAGTAATATTCTGACATCCCTAACCTGTCTCTCCTTGCACAATCCCATCAGCCCTTTGTGTAGGAGGAATTCATTAACAAAAGTTTACCTGAAATTCTCTACGTGCTTAGCCTTGTAGCCTTGTAGCTCTCTATCCACACAGCTCCTTGGCTTCATTTGCACTGCAAGATCTAATGTGCGGATCCAATATTCTGACACGTATTTGATTTTTTCCGTCTCGTCCGTTTATTCGCCAGAGTGAGCGTTCGACAATTCAGCCATATTATTGTTAGCATGCACGCACATATTAATGTGAGATTACAATCTCAGGGATTGAATAATCCATCATGGAGCTCGGAAATGTGTTGTTTTGGTCCCCATTTGCATTGTTTGTCTTCAAAATATCTTATTTCGTGTCCCTCGGAAAAAAAGAAAATCCTATAGGAACAAAATTTTTGGGTTAACTGTCCCTTTATGGAATGTGTGTTTAGAAAAGGTTATCCAAGGACAGCTGCAGTTTGTGTGTTTTTTTTTTTAAGTGGTGCTACATTATCATTGGGATTTCCGTTCAAATGTTACATTGACTAACTCACCTTGCTTTGTTTATGCGCTGTCGGCTTATTCTCCTAGTCAGTTCACAACCACTTTACCACATCACACAATAGTCTACAGACAAGAGATAAGGCCGGATCACAAATGCGCTGCGGCTGCTGGCTGCAGCTTCAAACACCTTGAATCTCTGATACCTTTCCACAGATCCACCTCCGGAGTGTTCTGTCTGAGGTCAGCTTTACTCAGCCAGCTGGAACAGCTGTCCCGGCATTTGTTTCACCAGAGAAACACTGATCGCCTCAGATGTACCTTGCAGGTCCTGTCAGCTCTGTGCAGCTTCCCGGAGAGAAACATGCTGAGCGAGCGCATGCACAGGGGGTTGTTTTGCAGGGTGTTTTACATTCCCAATACTGCAGCACTTAATGATTATACTAACCAGATCTCTGTAGTATATACATATCTTTTTATATAGAATTTATATATAATTTTTTTTTATATATATAATTTTTATTTTTGAGGGCTAGATGTGTTTTGTAGCTCTTGGTCATTTTGTACTCATCAACTATTCATTCATTCAAAGATGTTAATTTGTTGTCAGATGGTAGCTGCAGCATCTATCTGCTAACTGGCCTGTGAAGACCTTGATCCTTTGACCTCAATATGGTCCAGATGGTGCAAGTCACACAAGAGTTGGTAAATGTTTTTCCTTGTGCACTACCATTCAAAAGTTTGGGATCTATAATATACAGTGTATATGTGTGTGTGTATATATATATAGTATGCATAGTGCTGTCAAACGATTAATCGCATCCATCTTTATGTAATATTTTTGTGAAAACCATACTACAGTTTTGTGATTCTTTGATGATCACAAATAACAGAATGCATTTAAAAAAAAAAAATCTTTTGCAACATTTAAAAATATGTAACGTTATATGGTGCACAATTATTATGTCTTTTTATGACTTTTGATCAGTTTAACCACTCTTTGCTCAAATTCATTTATTAAAAAAAAAGTAATTTTTTTTTCTATTGAAAAATAATGTAACCTAATAAATCTATTAAACATTTCAAAAGTCATAGAATGCATTAATTGGTAAAAGTTTTATATTTGAAAATGCATTTGAATTGAATTGCACAGAATTGCATTCAGCATCCAAAATTGTCAACCACTAAGTGGAAAATGGAAAAATCGGCTTTTATTAAAATTAAGATAAAATTTTGATTGTAAAGTTAAAATGATAGTCAGAAACGTATCGTTGAGCTAAATATATTAATGATTTTGTGACTGTACTATTTCACAGACTGTAGACTGGTTCAGGTGACCTTGTCTGGTCACTGATATACAGCCAGAACTGCTATAGCTCCCATCGACATGGGGCAAAATATATATACAGTGCAGGTTATTGTGTAATACAGTTTCTTAGCCGTTAGGAGACATTTATGGCTGAATGCTTTTTTGCCATTCAGCCATTAGCAGGTGTGGCACAGAGTTCATTTATGGCCCTGATTACTTTAGATTGAACAAACAGCCAAGAATCATGCCGGTCAAAATGATTGCCAAATATCCTGCTGTCCATGATTGACAGCGTGATGCCGTCTGTTGAAAAATGGATGCCGACAGCTATTAGAAATCACTTATGCACATCCACAAGCTCTAATCAACATTATATTTGGCTTCCAGCCAGCTCGTATTCTCTGACAGATGTCTGTAGGCCAGCCTGTTAGATTGAGTTTCTCCCTCGTGAACCCTGGACGAGAGGAAGTCAAAGCAATTCACACATTTGCACCAAAAACCCACCTGAGTGCCGTTATCAATTAGCGCTGTACACTAAAGTTAAGGGTCACATTAAAGATGGGACATGTTCATTAGAATCTAATCAGTTGTCTCTAAGGGGTCATTAGGGGCCTTTTATTTAATTCTGTAAATCTTTTTTTTACATTTGCTTTAATATACTGAGCATTTAGCATCAGTGTTCATTCTATAAACTGCTCTCTGCAATACTGGATTCTAATCAGTCAATCAAATGGGATTTTTAGATTTTAAATAAAATGTAAAAAAAAAAATCTAAGTCTCTACTTCTATAGTGTGTATATATATATATATATATATATATATATATATATATATATATATATATATATATATATATATATATTAATATTTTATGATATATGTTCATAATGTTTTGTAGGCATGTAAAAAGTGGGATAATTTACAGACCATTTCACATTGCTTATAATTTTCAAAACATTTAGCGTACTTTTGTGTTAAATGTACATAAAACACAAAAAAAAAATCTGGTGTGTCCAACGTCCAATACGTGTTAAATATTAGCCAGTCACATTACTACTTTACGAGGTGTCTATTCTTTTCCTAAAGTTTTTTTGGGTGGTAGAATCAATGTGTTAGTCCTAAGGCCATGTAGAATCAGGACAATTTACTGTTATTTCAGCAAAATAAACTCAAACAGGATGACCTTGTATCACATTAAAAAGATTATTTGTTAAACTATAGCTATAACATAGAAGTAAATAAGATTCTGAAAGCATTTCGCAAAAATCAAAACTTGCTGTGTCTGAGATACTTCTGGTTCCCCGCAATTGATCTCATTTAACAACTGACAAATAGCAGTGTGCTTATGCAGTTTAAAATGGCTCTAGTGTTCAGCATAATGGTTTTCTATCATTAAATATATCTATCGCTTCCCAGAACATTGGACATTGTATTGATTTAAGGATTTAAAGCTTCATTCTGCCTCTATGTGAGACAGTTAAGTACGTTGGTCATGTCTTTCTGTCTTTTATATTTGATCCATACGGGACATAAGCGAAGAGCAAAAATGAACCTTGTTTCCTGTTTGAACTTGAGCCTTGTGAATTGTTTTTTTAAATTTTTAAATTTTTTTATTTGACCTGAATGTTAGAAAATCATTTAAATGACAGCATTCATTTCAGGGCCTTAACAGAAACTGAGGCAATGCATTAAACATAACAAACTTCTAAACAAAATGTAAAATTTAGAAACTGAGCGTGCTCTGTATTTGTCCCATATTTTTTCGGAGCCAAGAGAGGCATGCCAAAAAGATCTGCGTTCCCCTGTAAGTGTGTATGAACACATTCAAAGTTAATTTACATCTTTATCTCTCCTTCTCTTTAAAATAATCAATCAGTGCTGCTCTATTTTCACTTCTAAAGCACAGATATGCTGGCAGAGGCTGCAATCTTTCTCCCTATGATTTCATCTGTGGGATGTTTCCTATCAAAGCCAGCTAGTCCTCAAACAAGTCTCATATCCTCAATTTGAAGCTGTTCCACATTTTGGCAGGGCTCTGTGTGTGTGTGTGTGCGTGCGCGTGTGTGTCGCCGCTCATGAAAGACGTGACACGAGCAGCGATCTCTGTTGCTTCATCTGTTTCATCATCTCTGTTAATGTCAGGTTCACATATTTCTTTTATATAAGTGGTTTCCACCCAATAGAGCGGACATATCTTCGAAAACAGGATTTTTCTGGATCTTTTGAAATAAAAAAAAAAGTTTGATGTACCATGTAGACACGCTCTGACGTTCATAAAGCAAAGCTTTCTCCCAGTCCACGAAGCTGTTTATGGAGATTTATGCAGCAAAAATGGATATTGATGTCACACCCATGAGCAGATTTACATACAACCACCTACGTTTCCATATCAGTTCCTACTTGGTATTCAGAAGATTTGTGTGAATGTTGCTACTGATTTTACATCTGAAAAGGTTAGCCAATCAGAGTAAAGGTCATTATCAACTTCGGGGTCTGTAAGATGTTTTAATGTTTTTGAAAGAGGTGTTTTATGCTTATCTTGGCTGAATTAATTTGATCAAAAATGCATAAGAGAGTAATATTAATACAATTAAGATGCCATATATATATCTCTTTGGTATATTTCAGCATCGTGTTGTGAGCCAGTCAGCAGAAACGGTTATTAAAAGATGGAGCTATGCCAAGTATATTGGGTCTGCCAGCAATCCTACGACTCGTAAGTAACCAGTTTCCTTTTAAATGTTTAATCATAGGGGGGTATTAAAAATATAAAAGTCATTTTAGGCTGACAGACACACGAGTAACTGAAATGACACAGTGACCCAAACCGCGTTACAGTAACTCATCAGCACAGTGAACCCGGCAAATAATGCAAAATGCCAGTCACAGACACTTAGACTTATCTGGAGAAACTTAATAACAAGGCTTCACAGGAATAAGCTCTCAGGGCTGTCGGCGCAGGATCACAATAGGCTGATGAAATGGCTTAATCAGCCCCCTTCTAACCATTCATCTGAATCCTTCAATATTATCCCACCTCGGCAAGAATTATGCTACGATTCCATGCGAAAGACAGATACAGAAAGAGAGAGATGATTAGCGTCTTATCCTGCCAGAACACTAGTTTTTACCCAGACTGCCTTGCTCTTCCTGTTGACACATGTGCTGTAGTCATCCATCCTCCTGTTGGGCACATTCAAGTGATTCAGCACGCTGCCAAAACCGATATGACTGTGATCTCTTGTTGTAAAACATATTAGCGTGCAGTTTCTTTTCCGTGTCACCACAGTGCCTTGTTTTTATCAGCATGTTCCTATTCGGTATTCTAAGTGAGGGCCTTCTCGAATGGAAAAATTAGATGAATTGACCTCATAAATGTGATTCTTCAATTTTGTCCACCAAGGCTGCATTTATTTGCATAAAATACCTTAAGAACAGTAATGATTTAAAATAGATGTTTTCTTTTTAAACGCATTTTAAAAAGGAGTTTATTACTGTGATAGCAAATATGAATTTCCAGCAACATTACTATAGTCTTCATCCTTCAGAAATCATTGTAATATGCTGAATTTTGTGATTAACAAACATTATATTACCAGTGCTGAAAAAAAACATTTACTTTTATGAATTTAAATATTTCAAATGTAATTTAATGAAACGAATGCTTGCTTTTGCTTTAATTAATCAAATGCATCCAGATATATATTTAATTTCAGCACTTAAGAATTGCAATTTAAAAACACAATTGCATTTTTAAAGCTATTACAATGTATGCTTTAAAGCCATGATTATTTCTTTTAAAGCATTTTTAAAATTGCCATGCATAACAGAAAAAGTGGCCTGAAGAATCACCCACATACATTCATTTGGAATATAAATGGATTATGATTGGACCGACTTCAGAAAACTGCAGACATACGCAACCTAAGCGCTGTGCTTTATCAGCTTGTCAAATGTGTGAAGCACAGGTAATGTTCCCAGCAATATCTTATTATCCTACTCTAAATTGAAGTTTCATTAAAAAAGACCCAATGGGTACTCGCTCCAGTGGTCGCAGATTTCAAAGTCTGCCCACCTACCACCGGGCATTTTAATCAAAGTTAAATCAAGGAAAAATGAAATCTCATCAGTGCACGCTGCCTCATTTCTCTGTCTTCCCTTCCCTAAATCAGGCAGAGATCCCAGGGCATCGTGACTTTTTTTCTATTCTGGTGGTTTGTGCAAGTTTTAATTTCAGCTACAGAAGACTTTCTTAGCTTTTGTAAGAAAGAAAAGGTTGATTGCTGCCGGAGGTATTTAGATGTAAGCTGGATTTCTGGGTGAAAACAATAGGCACAGAGACAAAAAGAAGCACAAGGGGGAATAAGAAATAATTACTTATTTTGTTATTTTTTTTCCCTGTGCTTTTGCTAATTAATGCTTCCAGCAGAGTGAAATTGTCAGAATTGTGTTGGATGAAAATAATGCTTTGAATTTGAAAATCTTAAAGAAGTAGTTCAGCCGAACTGGTTATACATTAAATTTATATCGAGTTGTACTCTGTGTTAGAAGATGAATTTCAAAATCATGCAAATCACAAAATCAATGTTAAAGGGTTCAGATATGCAGAGTATGCTTGAAAACCAAATAATGTGCCAGAGCTAGAAGAACAGCAGGCAGTTGAATTGCTAAGGACAAACAAGGGACTCGTGAACAATTATCACAAAATATAAAAACACTTGTGGTATCGACCGAGAAATAAAACGCAGTATTTAGACTGAAGGGTATGCAAACTTTTGAATGAGGTAATTTTTATACATTCAGTTATTATTTTGACTTGTGGGGTATGTGTACACATCTGTTTTATGAAATGGCTCATTCAGGATAGTCCTAAAAACATAATGTGGAAAATAATTTTGTCTTATTTCATTTTCGAAGCTATCTGAGGTCTCCTTTTGTGTTTTTGTGGCTAAATCTAGCATGCAGTTTTACGACAACATAAGGACGGGTAAAGGATGTCAGGGTTTTCATTTTTGGGTGAACTGTTCTTTTATGGTGCCAGTTTAAAGTGAAAGTCTTCGGGGAGAAGACTAAAAATGTTCTGCAAAAATTTGTTCCTCAAACAGCTATTACGGTACAAATGAGATCCCAGGTGGAAACGCTGTCTACCACACTCTCCAGAATGTTAAAGAAATGTGTTCCTTGGGCTCATCCCTGCTTCTGATGTCTGTAAAGCTATAAATACCAGCATTATGGCCTCAGGCGCACATTAGACCTATCAGATTGAAACCAGAGCAGTATCTGATTGGTTTGAATGACCTTGAGACCACTGCACATATCTGTAAAGGATTTTATTTAGCAGTAGCAAGTAGCAGAACTGGTAGTTTTTTATTACGTTTATTAACATGCTCTATCATTTGTAACTCTTTGCAGACATGTGACAGCCTAGTCAGTTAATTATAGACCAAAAAGAGATGATCAGTGTTTTTAGCCACAGATATTGCAATGTTAAATTTAGCATTGTAGGCCACCTTCGTTCTCAGATTTCCTTTTGAATAATGTCACGAAAGGGCTTAAGACACCACACAGGTAATCACTGATTCCCCCTTCCAATTCACTCATGCAAACAGAGTCGATGCGAACATTTGATTTCTTGACTCGTCTCCCCAGCCTCATCAGAATATCTTTCAAAGCCCCTGCTGTCCCCAGAGGCTCTCGGTTATTTTGTGTCTCCTGCTTGCAATCTCGAATTTATAACCTCTTATTTCGGGTCTTCCTAGGCGAAGGTAAGGAAAGGCAAGAAGTCTCCTTTTATTTTCTCTTCCCATATTGTTTTTGAGGCTCTAAATGCATTTGATGCTCTTTAATATGGTCACCTACGAGTACCTGCGATAAAGGCCGTACAGTGGCAGAGAAATAACAGCTTTAGCTTGCATCGCGACCTGTGCACCAAAATGATGAAACCTGTTATTGCATGCCACGACCTCTGCAGTGCATAAGGCAATGCAAGACAGCATGTTATTTTTAAGCCAGGCAGGCCCAGCGTTTGTAGCTTAATGTATTCAGTGCAAGAATTAAAGGAATTGCGGCTGAAGGAAGGGTTGAATAGCTATGATTGAGTAAACACCATTTGATGTGCAACGTTTGTCAGATGCTAAGTCAGCATAAGAATAGCTGAATGCTTATTTCTGCTTCAGAATGAAGTTTCCAGGTGTCTGAGCAACCTGAATAAATGTTCAAGGAACTGTTCAATCAAAAATGAAGGTTCTGTCATCATTTACTCACCCTAGTGATGCTGTAAACTTGATGTTTCTTCTGTGGAACATGAACAGAGAAATTCTTTTTAATGCAGTCGGGAGTTTTTAGATTCAAAAAGTCAAAGATTCAGACACTTCATGAAAGAATTATATAATATAACTCTATGCCCTATATTCCTAGTCTTCTGAAACCAAACAGTAGCTTTGTGTCATTTTAAGCCATTATTCATAGTGATTTGTTAGCAGTTGGAATAAGATCAATTTGTTTTAAACTTGAAGAACAGGATTGGTCCGGTGCATAAATGTCTGATTTCTGAACCAGGACAGCCAAGAAGATTGAGTTAGAAAGAATGAGTCTGTTAACATTTCTCTTACTGCTGTTTTCAGCTTTGTAGCTTAATCAAAGTTGTTCTTAAGTGATGAATTTTGCATGGAATATGCTAATGTTTCATATTAAGGTCAACATGAAATGACTTGTTTTATTTAAAAATGATTGAGAGTGACTTTTTCTTTTAAGAGACAATAACTTTGTACAAAGTGCACTTTCAGATTTAAAACTTTGCAGAATGTTAGCGTTCACTTAGTTGTATTAAGGATACTTTAAAAAAATCCATAATAGGGGGACTTTATAGAAAGCAACTTAGGTTCGGATCGACATGATGGTGAGTAAATAACGAACTGTGCCTCTAACGTGAATAAACACAAATTTGTTCATTAGTCTGACCAGTGTTCTGGTTTCAGCTGTGGTGCATTTTCAAAACTCCACAAAAATTTTTTTAAAAACTTTTCCAGCCAAAGTTGATTTGATTTTAATTATTGTCCATTCTCAACCAGCAACCAACCAATGATTGTCTGTGAGTAGAATTGGACAGAAAGACTGATCATGACTTTTTGTACTGAACCATCATATCTCTCAACCACTCAAAGGCGCCTGGCTCTGCCCAGGGTCTGCTGTGACGCCAAATTCAGCGTTTGAGCACCACAGCTGTGTAGCACAGATAGCTTGCTGTCAAAAGCCGTTTTTCAAGCAAGATCAATTATGCTCAATCAGAGATGATGCTTTACTGAGTGTTTTCCTCCCTCTCATGAGCCTCTGATTTGGTTTACGAGAGAATGTGACTGATGGCGATCTTCCAGAGGTGTTGAGCGAGTGGGGTTTCAAAATTGCAACAGCAGCCAATTATGGAACAGACAGAGCACACGCTCATTAAATTTGCACAAGAATCTCTGCATTTCGAAACCATTAGCTCTGAAACCTCATTCTCGATTTCAGATGTTTCTCTGGGAGCGTCCTGATAATAGAAGTAGTGGTGTAAAGCATTATGGAAATTCTGTGTACCAGCAGCTGTGAACAGTTGAGAGTGCAGTGATCATGTTGATACGCCAGTAATTGAAGCTGAAATTCAGTTTGTTTGTTTTCTGTGCTGCATGGTGCCCATCGACTGCACTCCGAAGTGCACTAGTTCGTGTTCAGATAAAACTATTTTGCTTTAAAGGGATAGTCATCCAAATTCAGGCTTCATGCCGACCTATTCACTTTAGGGTGGACCGAACAATTCTGATTGTTCTAAGGGTTTATACTATTACTACTAAGTTTCCATGTTTGAATCTTTTAGCAGGAATAAATCTATGGAAAATGCATTTAATTTGCCATATTATGAGATTTAGTGTTTTTCATGTTTTTCAGAGGCAAATAATTGACCTCAATATAAAAGATTTAATCATTTATGACCCTGAAACCAGTCATAAGTAGCATGAGTATATGTAGCAGCCAGCAATTCATTTTATGGCTTGAAATTATTGATTTTTCTTTTATACAGCAAAAATCATTAGATAATCAAGTAAATGTTTTTATTTGTAAATTTCCTATCATAAATATATTAAAACATATTTTTGTTTAGTTATATGCATTGCTAAGAACTTCATTTCAATATTTAGATTTTCTTTTTGCTCCTTTTTCCATCAGTATAAAAATAACATTTAATTTTTATTTATATACTATGAATTTTTAAACTGTTTGGGTACTCACATTCTTCAAAATATATATTTTTTGTCTTGTTATCTTTATATTTATCTTTCGTTCAGCATTTATAATTCATATATTTATATATTTAATGGATAATTTTATATCTATGACTTAAAGGTAAAAAAATAAGTTACTGATAAGTAACTAATTAGCAAATTCTGAGTTATTAAGTGAACAAATAACAATATCTACTATATAACAAATAATAATAACCTTATTAGTGTCCACACCATCAAACACTAACATTTTTTTAACCAAATCATTCTTAAATGAATCAGACTACACTGGTCTCAGTATGTGCTTGGTTCACTAAGAAGAACCAATTCATAAAAGTTATTATTTTGAGAATCATATGAGTGTGTTAGTTTGATACACTTTTTAAAGAACCGAATGTATAACTGAATATAAATAAAAAGGACTGATTCATTAGAATCATTGTTATGGGAATCAGACTACACTGGTTGTGATGTTTTAATAAATAAAAAAAAGAACTAACTCATAAGACTCAAGTTTTTGGCTTACATTGTGCACTATTTGAATGATGCATGCTATGCAGTGCGTTTCAAAGGAGCTTCCATTTCAGTTAAGATGCTGTCAGTTAGCGAGGCAGCTCATTAGTTTTTGGAACAGACCTAATGTCACTGTAGTATATATATAAAAAAATAAAAAAACAGCAAGAACACCCAGTTGTGTACAAAAACATCAGCATTTTCTAGCACAAGTTTCAAGGAAAAGTGAAATTTTCCCTTGCTCAGCAGAGAAAAAAAGGTTTAATTTGCACTCCACAGTGACAGCGACCGTAGATAAGCACTATCACACTCACCTCGCAGAGAACCGCATGTTTCCATTTTAGATTTTGATTTAATCCTAAAATCCTTGTTCCAAAAATCTGTATTTTTCAAACTCAACAGTGAGGCTGTGAATTTTAATTAAGATCTTCAAGCAGAGCCAGATATGAAGATTGATGATACCATCGGCTATAGCATGTCTGTGAAGAATGAGATGTATTTCTAGTTACTAATACGCGCACTACGGTGAATTATTAAGACCGTGTTTCTGCTCCTCGAGCATTCATAATAATGTTCCGTCACACGTTACAGTCATCCTGCCTCATTCCATGCAAATTATTATTGCTGCAATGTATTAGCACAAACATCAACACGTTTTTTTTGGCTTATTATTTGTGACCCAGCAGAGTGACATGCACTTCCATTTCCTGTTGTGAGTGGGTTGAGCATCATATTAGATCAATAACACACAGCCATGTGTGTGCGCTCGCAAAACTCACCCCCAACCCCTGTGAAAGTGGGAGGCGAGACCCCTCAAAAGACTCATCTGTCTCTGGCTCCACTACACTGTCGTCCGTATTCCTCTCTCTAAGGAATACCGTCATATGCCAGGATCAAATGGCATTCTGTCAGCAACCTGCCATGCATTTCTAGCTTTCCAAAAATCCTTATTCTCCACAGCAGGATTTGTGCAAAAGAACAGAAAAACCTAGGCTAGTAATAAACTGGAAAATATCAGTTGTAAAGGTGATAATTGCATTTTACACTTTCAATGCTCAGAACAATCCATCTATTGTATTACTGTCTATTTATATTGTGAGAATTGTCTCTCGAGTAACTGTTATGTTGTTTTACTCGAATGTGTTTCTGTGTTTTTTGTGCCAAACTCTGTAAGATCTCATGATTTTGAACTCCCACTTAAGTGTGTGAACTCAACGCTCTGCCGTTTTGCATTGTTTCTCTCATAAAGCGCAGCGTCACAGAATCTTTTGTTGGAGCTCTAAACGGCATCCTTTGTACTAGGCCAATCAATGCTGTATTTCTGCTTTTCCCTCACATAATTTCATGTTTTTGGCACGGATTGGATCAGAACAATGGCACAAAAAATATATAACTAAGCCGTCTCACAATAGACGAGCGCTCAAAGCAAGATTCATCCACCCACTTGGATTATGTCGTGTTGAAACAGAAGGCTGGAGAGGGAAGCTTTGTTCCTGTGTAGGGGTTTTCCTGACTCAGGTATTAACGGATCTCATGCAGTGGATCCCAGAGAGAGCGGAATTATTTCTCTTCGTGAACGAGTAGAAAATACAAAACGACATTCTGCTCCGTTTAACAAATCTAAGCTAAACATCTAGGAGTTCATCCTTGCTTCTCACTTGAATAGGTTTGTGATTAATGAGTAGCATCTGAAACACAGTATAATGAGATATAAATTATGTTGTTACCAATTTGCGTATAGTGATTACGACTGCCAGAACTGGGAAAAATCCATTGGTTAGGTAAAAACACTTCAGCTGAAAATCTAGAGGAGGCACTTCTGAGGAGAGTATTGATTGAGATGCTTTTTGTGCTCAGCAGGTTTGTGCCTTCAGCGTCGACGGTCCAGAGGTCTCTTAATATACGAGCGCGTGCCGTTTAATGAAAGCCGTGTGCGAGGCCTCCCATGCTGTGATTGCTCAGCAGGTTTGCTCTTTTCATGACTCAAAGCCTTCCTAAAAGATAATTTGCCTGGATTGTGTTCTTTGGTCCATCTAAGCTTTTACTTCTATTCTGAGATACGTATAATTATTAGATGGCTCAATCAGTTTTCCTACTGTATTTAGAAAAGTAGCAAATGGATTTCAAGTGTAGCAATTTAAAGACGCTGTGGAATCAAAATGGTATTGTGCTGCAACTTGTGTAACTTCTAAAATATGCTTTTATAAAAATAAATGCAAATAAAATCTGAAATGTCTATATTAATATAATAAATATTTTATATATATATATATATATAATATATATATATATATATATATATATATATATATATATATATATATATATATATATATATATATATATATATATACACACACACATAATATAGATAGTAGTACTTGTATCTATTCTTAAATAGCACAACATACAAACATAAAGCAATTTTAGGGGCCCCAAATAATTTTCGATTGATAACTTATTTATTTCTTTTTTTAGGAAGAGCAACCGTATTTTAACATCAAGACTACTGCAGGTTCAAAACTGATGCATGTTTTTGTGTGGTTAACTGAATGAGATCTCTCAGCTCACAAAACTGTTAAAGGTTAACTATGTTTAAACTCAACTGTCATCCTAATTCCCACACAGAGTATTCCCTGTTCTGCTATGTTGGTTCCATTAACTTTAGTTGAAGATAATCGCTTCTGCTTTCTCTTTACCCAGCTGGCCAGCTCAGATATAAGAACTCAAGCCTCATTTGAACAGTCAGCATGCACCTACTCCATAGACAGTGTAAACCAGAGGAGGCTGAGTTCACCCATCCAGAATAAAGCGTTATTGAGGATGAAATGGGATTTTTAATTGGCTAGGGTTACAGTGCCGTGTAAGGGCTCTGACAGGTCCGGTGTTGTCACAGTGACACTGTCCTACAATACAAGGCTGTGACAAATGCGTGTCCTTTCACGTTACATGAAATCATGCCATTATGGGCGGAAGCATCTGGTGGAGCAGAATGCAGGCCTTTCTGAAACCAAACCCCCTTACGGCACTGCATTTGCATTTTAGACAGGTTTAGATTACTAGCAGCAATATCTCATTTGTTTTTATTAAACACTGGAGACGAGATGTTCTGGAGTACATTATGTTCTGTCAGACTGGAAGTTTTATTTTTTTCTTAACTTCTGCATTGCATTAACTTTACCTCTGAATTTATGATTAATGCAGGACTCCAGGGCTCACCTATCATGCTCCAAAGCCTGTTGTTCTTGGGAAATCAATATCTGAAAGGTGCAAAGATTTCACCCAGAGCTTCATGCATCGCTGGGTACTCATTCGGCGTGTGTATGTATTTCTAAATGTATTGCTTATCGACCAGTGTAAAAACAAACTTGAATGGAATGCATAGTATTCGTAATGCATCTCAGAATTTTAACAAGCTGTTCTTTTACCGAAAGATTGAAGATGTTGTAAACAGAAGGTAGTTTGAAATTAATGGCCTTGAACTTTTTCTAACAATCATAAATTTGAGAAGTTAGGCATTTGGTGTGATTCAAGGACGTGTTGCATACAAAGCAGCTATGTTTAAAGGTTTATGTGAAGGTTATTGCCAGCATAAGCAGTGGGCAGATGGGATCTAGCCATTAATGAACCATTATACTGATTAAAGTCCTCGCCAGCAGAAATTATCACTTTAATCATTGACAGCCTTTACACTAAAAATTAATTAAAGCATAGAGAGGGATTCCTGTCAGTGGGTCCTTAACAAACTAAATGCACTCCAGATGCAATTCTGATCTATGTGTATTAACTTACAATCCAACTCATATGATGTGCATGTGTTCAGTACAGACGGGATTTCAGACATGATATTTCACCTAATACTGAGATATTTACCTTTTTAGATATGATTTAGAGATATGTACCTGAGATATTTCTTCTTTTTTTTTAAAGAACAGTCATGAAAAAAGTCATGAAATAACTATAGAGTCACATGGAGTTAAATTCTCAATTGGTGCGAGTTAAAAGTATGCACACATATTATAAATTAGCCCACACATGTCATTTAGTTATTGTAATTTTACAGTACTGCAAAACTTTAGTCTGTGTGACTCAGCTGTTAATAAATAAAATGTGTTCATTTGGAACAGTCTGGACTGTCGTGAAATAACAGTTGAGTCATGCAGAACTAAATGCTGGGTTAATAAATACACATAATTTTCATTTTATGTATACCGTAATAGTACATAATACATTTGTCAGTTTTTAATAAAAAATAAATACATTAAATAATACCCATTATCAGTGGAGAGGGAACTTTACACACACACACACACACACAAAAATTAAATTCCATATTCTGTCATCATACCCTAAACTCATTATGTGCATGATTCAGCTGTTATTTCATTATGTTGCAGGTGAACATCTCCAGATATCTGAAAACCACGTAGGGACCCTGTGAATTGGAACACAGCTCCTATCTCTATCTCTCTCTCTCTCTCTTTTTCACAGGTTTGACTAGATTCAATTGGAAGCACATGGCTGCTGAGAAATGAGCTGGGAGAAGTGACCCCTTTAACCTCTAAAGTTTCTGAAAGGAAGAAAAAGCAGGAAAGTGGGATCTGGTTGGCATGAGGAGATAGAGTGTGTGTGGGATTGGTGTGGTGGGGGAAATTGGGGAGGTGTTGGTCAGTCAAGTGGGAAAAGGCCTCAGTTTTTCATTTCATCAAGCAATAAAACCCCCAAGCCCCTGTGGCCTTTATCTGTTCTGTGATCTAAGCACATTATAAGGTTGAAACTCAATGTTGAGAAAGCAGCTGGAGGAAGTGATGATTACTACAGAAAGTCCAGGCAAAGTAATGAGAAAGTAGCGGCGGATAACATCAAAACCAATTAAGTCCATCCAGGTTCAATTCAACCTTGAAAATTTCCGACCTGGTTTCATCCATCTATTTAGAATCCTGTCTAAATGTACAGATTAATTTGCTTTAAAATAGAGGGAGAAATTCTTTACCCGATGATAGTTTTGATTTGTTTTGCTGCCCAATCCACTAAAGAAATTATGCAAATCTAGGCAACACAGCAAATGTTAATTACTGCGCAGTTATGGAAAACGCAGCAGACTATAGCAATCTGGCATACTTTACTGGATCTGTAGCACCTACTGCGACCCATTTTAAAAGGCCAAAAAACTTTAAGGCACTTCTGGGTGTATGCCTGGTTATTGCACTCTTCTCCATCATTTGCTCTTTATTTGATGAATTACTGCTGCCATAAAATGCAAACAAACATCTCTTTTTAATAAAATTCTGTTTACCTCCTGCTGTCTGTGGGCGGTATAGAGCTGCGTTTTGTAAATAAGCCACACTCTATAAATAATAAGACTAATTTACATAAAAAGAGGTGTAAAGGATCGCAGCGACCTCCAGATTTTACCGCCGATATTGCCTGGTTAATGAATAAGACATCGTAGCGAAATGAGTTAATTCACCCCACGCTGTTTAGTCTCGGCTCATTCTGAATGCTATCTTACAAACCCAGGACTTGCGATGTTACGGCGATAACTAATGTGGATTTTTGTCAGCTAGATGAGCTGTAGGATGACTCAAAGTGAGCATGTGATAAAGAGATGCTCTGACAAAAGCGTGACACACATGCCGTGGATTCGTACCAAGTTATGCTCTATTTTCAGTGAACGACACCTTTAATTGATGCAGCGACTGGGGACTCGTGTTCCGCAAAGTCAGATGGGTGTGAAAATACAGAGGGATTGAGAAAGAGGGAGAAGTATTGCCGCTGTTTTCCCTAAGCATGAAAAATGAGACTGAGTCCGTCCCAACCATATTATCCCTCTCCCAAAGTGCTTTGTAGACAGCCATTCATCTTTCTGCATCGCGCCCCCTTTATCTGTCACTCCTGTCTCATCTCTACACCTCTCATCCTGCTCCACTATCCTCCTCCACCTGAATATAATTTGCTAAAACTTTACCAAAGCAACTCGGGGCCTGTAACTCATATTCACCGTCTCAGACCATTTGACACCAGCCGTCATGTCACACATCTCCATTGTCTAATCATCACCGTTACCTTCAGCTTTGTAATAGCTCTGCCGGACCTGTTACAGATGTAGTGTTTAATGACAAACAGTAATCAGGAGGGATTTGGTGATGCATTTAATCTGTGGTTTTACAGCTTTGTCCATGGATGATTTTATCCCCTGAGGCAGATTCTTACGAGCTCACTTACTCAGCCTGACAGAAAGCGATGTCGGAACAGCATGATAAAAAAATAGCACCGCGTTTGGAAAGAGGATCACAATTTGACATTGTATCTTAATGATAATTACCAGGCAGACTTTTCTTTGATGGCAACTCATTACTTTTTCATGTTTGACTTCAATGAATGAATAAAAATGAACATTAGAATGTAGATAAACAAAGCTCTCTGCATAATTAAAATGTTAGTTTTATCAAGTATGAAAGTCAGCCTGTCCATTTCTATTGTAAAGTTGTTCTATGTCAGAAAAATTACAAAAGAGAAGTATTTCAGCATCATTATGTATCATTATGTAATCATTTAAGGACATATTTGACATACCTGATAATTTTTTTATTTAACAAGATTAAATGATTCAAAATTGATGTTTTATTGTGTTTTATTTAATTTTTTTTAACAGCATCCCTGTATACGGCATTCACTTTGTTCTTGTCATCTGTGTGATGGTGTACATTATTGATAAAAAAAATTATGGTATATTGGAAAATATTCCTCTTTTATTTTGTTTCTCCGTTCTTCACTACTCTTATCTGAATTTGTGGCAGGCAAGAGCTCTGCAAGTGTCTCCTGTTCACATCCGTCAAGTGGTATTTGGACAACAGCCATCCAGGAGAGCAAGACTGTGTGTGAGTACGCCGGACAAACACATCTTACTATATTACATTCAGAGAGATGAATGTCTCTTCTTTGTTGTTTTATCTACCATGGTCATTCACGGTTATTTGGAGTGTGAAACAGTGGACGCAAAGATGATATTTGCTGATAAGTGTAGCTGTGATTCAGGATGATGCAGCCCAAGTCGTGTGGTCCCAGTTTACTCCTGATACACCCCATGAACTCATGAAGTTTTGCCTTAAAGGCACAGTTTTGCGAATTGTCGTTTCATTCTGCAAGTAAGTAAAGCTGTTCGCACAGCTTAAAAAACTCAAAATTGGATCTAATGAAGAAAAAAGACACCTATACCATAGGTGCCTTTGGGGTAAGCTGATAAACTTTACATTTTAGTTTCAAAGTAAACTACCCCTTAAGCGTTTTTAAGCTCAGAGCTGCTTTCTCTACAGCCATTACCGGGGAAAAATCTAATTTTCGCGATCAAAGCACCTCCTGCTGGCAGAGAATGAATTTGCATTTTTAATCACGGTGTCTGATTTACACAGCAAACATGTTTTGCTTATTATCAAAAAAAAATTCTAACTGTTGCTCTAGTGTTGTTATTGATTCTATTGGGACCGAACTTACCAAAAGTTAAGTTAGTGCCACAAAAGCATGCGTGCGCCGTAACGTTTGTTTACGTTGTCGTTGAAACCCAAAATATTATTTAATTTCACATTTTATAAATAATTTTAATTGTGTTTGGCAGTCGGAAATCAAAAATGTATTTCAGGCTGTTGCTCAAATAATTATTTTGTTAAATTAAATTGAACATCAGTTTATTTAATGCGAAAGAATGCTTTTCTCTGGTGTAAATTAAGCGAAATTGTTTCCCTTACAGTCGCACTTTGCCTGCTTTGCTGTTGATCTTTGCTGACTATGTGGGGAAGGCTGGCTTGAAAGCCTCCCATCTTCCCCACTGGCAGCTCCTCCATTACTTACAAAGTGCTTCATCTCTCTCCGCCGAGGCTGGTCTACTGTGCTACTTCTGATTAATGACGCTGCCATTCCAGCTCAATTTATTACCATACATTTCTACATGCAATACAATCCAGCACATTCACCCTGTGCAGAGGTATTAACATTGTGCCATGATACTTGACACTATAATAGTGAAAATTATAAGAACTTATTTGTCTGGCATTTGAGACAAATCCATTAGGCTGACTTGAATAATAGCTGAGCTGAATCTAAGTCACAACCTACTGCCCCCCAGGTGCTTATGAACACATTTAATAGTCAAAAGAGCATTTTATAATAATAAAGTCATTTGAGAATCCGAAAATTGCTGACGGCATTGAACAAAAAGGATCAAACTGTTATCTATCGTACGTTACCTGCAAGATGCACAATACCTTGGGTTTAGATTTCAGAAATAAACAGAAATGTTCTCTTTTATATGAGAGAAGTCAAAAATAGAGAAAGTTTGTCAGCACTTCTGTGCCTCACCGAATCAGCACTAATTGTTGGAACTCTGGGTAGCTTAACAGGCAGATTGTGATGGTGTGAAAGTATGTCCTTATTAAGCTCTCCACATTCACTGTGTCTGAACAAACATGCTTGGACTTCTCACCCTCAACCATTTATTCAGTTAAAGTCAGCTTTTTTTCCGATCTTCACAGTTCGCTAGACAAGATTCATCTTGCACTTGTGGAATCTGACTAAGTCTCCCACAGTCCTGCCTCCGCTTTGCCTTTCCAACATCCAAACACGCAGGACTGCCTCATCACCTGTCCTTCTGCTTTTACTTTCTGGCTGTGCTGGCACTTTTGCACATTCACTGCCAAGAACAGCAGCACTTTTACCCAGTATTTCATTTATTTTTATTTTATTGCGCCCACTCAGATAAAGCATTGTGATGTGAATCTCACCACACTGTCCATAAACTTTGCAGTACAGTATTCTCAACTAACTCATAGTTGTCTACTAAATGTTATATTCATAGTTGTCTTCCAGATTATTATACCAAATGTGATCTTATTATTGATAATTGTATGTTAATTTGTATAGTTTATTATTTGTTTTATTTGGTAAGAATATGCACATACAGTATGCACACATACAAAAAAAGGAAAAAAGAAAATCATGACTGTATATACGTGTGTGTGTGTGTGTGTGTGTGTGTGTGTGTATATATATATATATTGTGTGTGTGTATATATAAATATATATATATATATATATATATATATATATATAAAATTGACTAAATATTAATTATTATATAATACATTTACTAAACATTTTGCAACTTTTTTTTACTAGTACATTTTTTATTTACATTTAATTCTGTTGTTTGATATAATATATACATATATTTTCTTTCCTAATGTACTGTCTTCAAATTTAATTCTGCTTGTATTCTAGTTATTTTCTTAGTTATTTCTACAGTGCTTGTTCAGACACTTGAAGTACTGGCCGTCCTAAATGATGCTCTCAGATGTTGTTTCTCTCTTCACGCTCCTGTTGGCTGCTTTTTGGCCATCCGCTGTTATCGACCCATTAGACAAAGCAAAATGGAATTTCTAGCTATCTGCACCCTCTTAGTCTATTGTTTCCCTTTCAGTCACGCTAAGGTAATTCGTTTTTCAGAGGCCGTGTTTCGCTCCCCTTTCACTCCTGGCTGATTGCCTTGTAGAACAGACCTGTCCATGTAACATTATCCTTGGTCTATGCTCTTTACCTCTAATTTATCTGTCTACTGAATGCCAGGATAACCAGGGCCTTTGACATATCCCTGTCCCTATGAAATGCCACATTCTGTTCAAATATTTGCTGGTCTGTGAAAGTTTTTCTAAAAAGTTGTGAAAATTGAAAGCTTGAACAGCAGTGCAGCTTTCTGGGGTAGGAGTGTCCTTACTAAAAAACAAAATCATGTTGAAATGGTAACAGAGTGATATAGATGCTAAGTTCACTGGATTTGCCAAGTTTGCCAGACAAGTCAGTAGCTTCATATTTTTGAAAGTTTCACCTGAGGTACTTAGTAGTGAGGTTTTGTCTTGGTAGTGATTATTTTTAATTCTTAATACCATAACTCAAGGCATTGCTCTTGAAGAAAGACCAAACAAATCAAAAGGGAATAAAAGGCAAGTACAAACTTGTTTCTTCGTCGTCTTTTCCAGACCATAGTGAGAATCATACATCATCAAATCACTATATCAAATCCAATTTCTTCAAGAATCATACATGGTCATCAGTCATGTATGCAACTCCCACTTCTCACAATCCAATAAAATTCCAATGGATAAAATCGACCTCCACTTTTAAAAATAAAAGGGTTTTATTGAAATGGTTTCATGCACAACTCTTAACATCCATGCATGGAAACTTCCTAATGAGCAAAAGTTTCTTTTAGTGTGGTAAAGTTCTTCACACTTATGAAAAAATGTTCTTTTAAAAACTGTTCACTGGAAGGAGAGCTCTTCTCTTTGGAGAGCTCAAAATGTACTTCTATAGCATCACTACGAAAACTCCCTCTTGGAGCCTATTTTTAAGGGTGTGCTTATCATTGGATGCCCTGGTTCACTCTCAAATAATGTCAAATTGTGAAAATATATTGGCTTGCACAAACCAATTCACATGTTTAAGATGAGAAATAAATTGCAAAATAGGGAAACAATGAATAAGCAGATGCTTTTCAACACTCACAAACACTGTTAACAATGCTAGTGAATATGCTCAGATTTGAGAGTGGGTAGCATATAAGGAAGCTTCTCAGGTTTCAGTGAAAATATTCCCTGAGCTGCATATTCAACCTTTGGCATATGGCATAAGAGCTAATTAGAACTATGCTAATGTGCTCCCTCAGGCCCAGCGACTGAAGAGGAAACCAACTATGTGCTTTGATATATCTGTCATGCTTCAGCAGGCGCTAACAAGGATGACTCTGAGACACTACAGACCCTGCATAATATAGGTCTGTATTCTTCAAACTTTTTTTATTTTATACAGGTGGTCTTATTTTACTTTGGCTTTTTAGTGAATTATTTACATTTATCTTATAATTATTCCAAAAGAAGCTTTTTGCAGCTTTTCATGCCGCTGACAACTCATTAAAACATTTCAGTAAACACTTCTTTAACAGTTTTAGTGTCTGAAGAACCTTCTTAATTAGCACTTTTGTTGAATGGAAACGCGGAACGATTCCGCAAATGTTAAAGGTTCTTCGTGGAACCACCCGCTTCGATCAGGAGCCGTTATCATCTGCACGGGCTCTTGAAAATATGTAGGAAATGTATTAATATTTAGCCTTTATAAATTAACTGATTTACGGTCCTCGATGATCTGTGTCTTTGAGCAAAGCTTAATTAATAAATTGGCATTTGGCGGTCACCTTTGTCCTCGCTGTCTTACTGTGTGTTTTTAAAAGAGCGTCCTCCTAAGGTTAAGTGCCCTGTTTCAAGGATGAAATGGTGATGGATCATCTTTAGCATCAGCCTCAGACGGCACGTCCACCGGCGGTCATGCTGGCTCTCTGATGCATATTGTGTTACAAGAAATGTCAAGAGTTGTACATAATCATTGGTTCCGATCTGATTGGCTGGTACTATGCAACATCTTGGAGTCAAGGGAAGACGTCCACCTGGAATTAAGTGTTTACTATAGGTTAGTGGCACCCAATGTTTTGTTGCAGTTAAGCAAAACGACCTATTCTGCTTTGTTAGCAATGAGCTCATACTGATTGAGTTTTTTTTGGTCAGTGGTGAATGCGAGATAAAATTATTTTTATATAGACTGATAATTTTCCAGTTCGCAAATTACCTTAATTACAGTAATCATAAAAAATGTTCAAGACTTTTCAATTTAAGTGCTTATGCTTTTCCGCTGCTTTGCGGGGCTACAAATCGCTACTTACGGAATCCTCTGATATTTCCAGACTTCCCATCGCAGCGGGAGCCCTGCTTTTATTGTAAGCCCATTTCACAAACAACGGAGAGACGTTCAGAGCGAGTCTGCCGCGTTGGAAGCGCGTGAAGAACAGGCAGGTCCGTAAAAGCGCTGTTCCGCGGTAGGTGGTGCTAAACTCATTCACATTTTGTCGGTACCTCGGTGGGTACACAGGATGATTTTAATCGCGCTGGACAGCGTCCAGCGTCACTCACAGTCTCAGCAAGTCAGCGCGCTGCGCACGAGAGCAACAACCTCATTCCTGGATATCAGGCACTAGGGGCAAGTGCGCGAGCGCGGCGCGCGGACACAATTCGCCTTTCGTTCGCTGAGAGAGGAGCGCGCGAATGGTTTTCAAACTGAAATGAATCGTTAACGGCCGTTTGAAAATGAAGAGGCTTTCTCGAAAGCTGACTTTAGCCCTCGCAGCGCTGTTTTGGATAGCCGCTTTACTCTATTTCATTTTGCTGAATAGCCGCAAAATACAACCTGACCAAAGAAACGAGCAACCGCAAGTGAAAGAGGTGAGTGTTACATCACGATATGTTAGAAATTACAGACCTCGTGGGCAAAATGGATTGATTTGTGCGATTGAGTGTGTTTAAGACCTGTCAGTAACTCTTTAATTCTTTGTTTTTCGTCTTCTGACAGGAAATATTTGTAAAGGTGCGCCAGTTTCATGATACCCGAGCCAACAAAAAAGGGGCAAAACTGTCCAATATGATTATTTTTTATCCTGTTGGGTGTGGAAAAGAGG
Source organism: Puntigrus tetrazona (assembly GCF_018831695.1). Lineage (NCBI taxonomy): Eukaryota > Metazoa > Chordata > Actinopteri > Cypriniformes > Cyprinidae > Puntigrus > Puntigrus tetrazona. The sequence continues at coordinate 19,335,569 of NC_056718.1, forward strand.
AAGGTTTAGTCAGACGCATACCTTTTGTGAACTTATTTGGAACCACAACGAGAAATTTAGCTTACTTTTCCCTAGGGAGATGAAATAAAATGCTTGGCGATAACCTTTTCACGTTTGTTTGTTGACAAATATAATTCCGTAATAGCCCATTTTCTCTCTCTTCCTATTCAAGCATGAATTTATCAGTCAGTATGATGGACGCGCGAAAATGGCTTTAATGTAAACGCGTACAAGAGGGAGCAGATTCAATCTAGATTATTGAGTGAAAAGTAAATATTTAAATAGCCTGTAAGAAATGGTTGTAATTAACGCTATAAAAGAGCAAATAACATTTGTACCGCTGGCATTTGCTTTCATCAGCCACTTTTTGATTTACAGGAAAGACAAATCACAAATGAGATCTCTCTCAGTTTTTTCCCCCTCATAGACCGCAATAAGTTTTATTATAAGGTTTATTTCTTAGGAGAAAGTGTTCTTTTTTTTCTTGTCAAGTAATAATTTCTCATGAGGTTCATCTGGTCTGGAGTTTCAGAAAAGTCTCTGTTTGCCAGGATACTGTCTAAAATTTCAGCATGCGCTCAAATTAAATTCCTCCAAAAATCAAATTATGTGCACCGTTATCCACATTAATTAATCTCTACATTCTTACTGTAAGCAGCTGTCTCATTTATTTATCTCTGAGACATTTAAGAAGAAACACTTTGGACAAAATTGATTCTTAATTCCATTAAGTCTATCGATAAGCAAACTCAAGATTTTTCACTGGTCATATACTTTTGTAAGTGTTTCTCTCCCCCTAACATTATTTCGAGGTAACGTTTCCTATTACGATCTACAGTATATAAAGGCTATATAAAATAGTTTTGTGTGTGAGAATAAATAGTGAATGAAGTAATAAATTGTTGTTCTGAAGACGTGCCGGATGCACCAATCAATAAATAATTTCACAATTTTGTTCCATATCTTTCAAGACTAAGGCAGAAAGTAATGGCAACAGAAGGTCAAGGATGTTCACAAACAGTATAAAGCGAGATGATGCACATATGTGTTGCATTAATAAATAGATCTAGCTGCGGCATTGTTGCTGTAAGATGCGTAAATCTGCAGCAATGTCTTGTACATCTTGTAAGTCAGTTTTTCATTCCAACAGCGGCTGCTATATGACAATAAAGTATCACCGAGGGTAATGGGGTATGAAGCATGATGTATGGTGTAATATATCTCAACACTGAGCAACACTCTATAGGAACGGAAATATGAAAACAGTTCGCACACGCTCCTTACATCTGTACTGAGACAATGATGGACTTTTTATGGTATAATGACCGGATTTATCTCAGAAGGAATGCAGAAAGAATTCTTAGCTGGTGGATGCTTCAGTAGTGATGGATTTAACTTTTTTTATTCTCAGTTTCTCTGTGCATCTTTTGTACGAGTATGTAAAACAAAACAAAAAAAATAAGTTAAACAGTTAATGTGGCCTTGAAAACCGCCAGGAGATCGATTTTGCGGACACTCCCCCTTTAAATACAACTTAGCGCTGAGAGAGAAATGTCTGCTTTAGTATTCTGTGTTGAACATCATGTTTCCATTTGCTGTTTGCTTCAATATCTATTTTCTGTAATAACCCTGACAGGGAAGGCCGAACCTGCAATAGCTGTTATTGGCGAGGAGGAATGTGAAATACAGGGTTGGCGCAGCGGCTGTTGAGGTGAATGCGGTCTGTGTCACGGTGGCCAGTGTGTTCAAACCATTCATCAAATGGTGGTGACATCTCACTCAGATTCGATGGGGAGATACTCCCCCATCAGCAGAGTGATGCATTATCTTTATAATGGTAAGGGAGGACTGAGATATCACCCATGACATCTGCTATTACCATGATTCATGGCAGATATGTCCCACAATACAGATTACACAAGCAGACATTGTTGTTGTGAGGTACATTCACTGAGATTTTGTGTCACTGGCGTTGAGGTGTTAGACCGGACAGATGGAGTTTGATGGATTCATCATTTGCTCGCACATGAATTCTGACAGAACGTTGGAATGAATCATTTTAATGCAACACCGCAAACCAATTTATACAGTCATGCACGGCTTCTGAACCTGCTAAAAGTGTCCTGAGGCCTTTAAAAAAGGAGCAGGATTTCAAAAGAAGTTCAGATGTGTGGTTTAGTGCATTGCAAGAGGGCAGAGGCTCTGGTGGAGAAGAACGCTCTATAAAAAGGACCCACACAACCGCACATACAGAGTACAGACGACAGGACAGGGAGGATCCAATTACCACTTCCTCAGTCTGTCCTCCTCCTCTCATTAGAAGGCTGAGCTCTGTGGGAGCCGGGGAACACTGAGCCCCAAACGTGGCACAGCTCAAATGCCCTGATCAGTGACTGTGGAGCATCAAGGAGCTAATGATTTCAGCGGGGAGCGTGGGGGTGGGTGCGTGAACGCTGCCTTTTGAAGGCGAATAAAATTGTTAAGCAGATAGGAAATTTGACACATTGATTCAGAACCTGTCATCTTTTTTTTCATGTGCTAATTAAATTCTGTTTCTATTACTTAGTATGCTTAATCATTTTTGTAGTGAGTCATTGTGCCCTAATCAAAAGTGTCTAGATTAACAACAATGTTAGATTTTTACTAGCGCTCTCACCTTTTGTCTTTTAAACATTAGCCCAGCCTGTAGGCTTGGCATGTCGCTTTAAAGTTTAGACAAAATCAGAATAGATGAAGCGGCTGTGGTGTTGTGAGTAGTAAGAAGTAAAGACTGGACTATACTAGGCATAGTATACATTTAAAAACTTTTTTTGCAGTCTAGGTGAGTCAAAAGTCAGTCATCACATTTTGGGCAGTCCAGTTTCATACATCTCACAGAAAATTGTGTAGGAGGATATCAAACATATTTAATATTTAGCCGATTTTAGAAACACTAGTTGCTGAGAAACATTTGGTGAGAAACATATTTTGTGGCAAATAAAAAAATATACTCTGTATAGTGTAAATATAGGTCTTATGAATGGTACCCTTCAAAATCATGGCAGAAGTAATAGGTAATCATGAGTACTTTCTAACATTTTTCTGGATGGATACATTTTTTGGCATTTTGTGGATTTTGACACTGTATTTTTTCCCCTCTTTTTAAACATAATACAAATAGATATAAAATTTTTGCGAGACTATGGGATTTTTTTTTTTTGTAATACAAGGATAGATATTTAGCTTATATATCTGTTGAATATCTGCCAGCAAACCAATTGAAGAAATGTGCGTCCTTGGATTGAGTCTGCATTGTTTTGCCTACCTATTGGGCTGTGTAAACAGGCAGACATCTTAAGCTGTTGAGTTTTTTAGGGCCTCACGAAGGACATTGCATTTCTAAACCAGCAAGCCAACTGAAAAACTACTTTATCTTTTAAAAACCATGTTCGTTTTCTGACTATTCTGTCCACTCGTGTCCAAAATAGAGTCTGTGAGGACTTGTTTGTTTGGGGTGCCTAATTATTCAAATGTGATTTTGAAAATATGTAGTTTTGCATATCCCTAATGAGAACATTTACATATTGTTTGTATTATGAGAATATGTGTATCTGCATTTTAATATCAGCCTGACTTTTAGACAGAAAGAAACCACCAATATTATCTGATACCGATATGACTTGGAAACTGAATTGGCGAGTGGAATTGAAAGCCCAGCCATTATCATGCTAAGCAGTCTAAAGAAACAGACATGTGCAATTACCCACCTCTATTACTGGCTGTAAAGATGCTGTTGTGGCTGTTGTAAAGCAGCAGGGCATGACATCCCAAGCATACACGCAATGCTGAGAAAAGGCGTGCAAGCTCACTGGTGAATTCTTAACTCATTGTGTTTACAATGCCCTGAAGTCCACTCACTCTAGAAGTACAATTTAATAGCTCTATATTAATGCTGTTGTTTTACTGCAAAAAAAGAGGATAAAGTTTCTTGAAATGATTCCAATTAGGAACTTTTAAGGCCAATTCTCACAGCACTGACAGATGCAGACAAACAACACCAAGACACACTCATTGGGTTTGGTCAGATCGGTTTGTTACCACTGTTGGCTTTAGTTTGGTGCTTGTTTTTGGTGATTGAACATGTTAAATCAGTGTTTGTCTGGTTTTCTAATGTTCGAGATGTGGCACTGTAATTGGTTGGCTGTCGCATTTGGTCTGCATCTGTTGGCGCAGTGTGAATTGGCCTTTAAGAGGTGGTTTGTGCTTGATGACATTTGCATATTTATATTTTTAGTGTCCCTTTTTTAATTTAAGACTTTTTTCGGATTATACTTGTTTTCTTCTATACATGTCTGCACACGGCCTTCGTTAAAGCTCTTATTTAAAAGAATTATGTGCTTTTTCAAATGAAACAAAAAGGTCATCCTATTCTCTGTATCCTCTTAGTCCTAATTAGCAATACCTCTGAAACTGCATCTGTCATAATCATGACTTATTGATTTATGATGTGTGTTTTCCTTGTAACAACCCTTGCTGTTGTTATAAGCAGAATCTCTACACAAATTCAAATGCTAGTGGCTGTTATTTCCATGGAGGGCAGTAGCTGAATTTGGAAACGTAGGAGAGAGGGAGGCATCATCATCAGTCAGCATTCATACAGGCGTCTGGGGAGAAACTAGCAACCTGCTGGCATGGGTAATCACCAGCCCCAACCATAACCAACAGCCTCCAGCCCCCTTAATGGTCTAACATCAGCAAAAAAAGCTCAAGGAAATAATAAGTGGGAAAACATGGAAACTCTCAAGCTGCTGTCGGTGCAGAATGTGGAGGTTTATTAAATTATGATTGATATGGCCTTATGGATTTCAAGACGTAGTGTGTTCAACCCTCAATATTCGTGACTACAGCTTGCTGTGTGCCTCATATTTTGAGGAGATTGGTGTGATGGTGCTGCAGAATGCTGAAATATTAATAACTTTCTTATGATAATTGAGAATATTGCCTACAGCAACTTTGTTTACTTTTTTCCCCACTCTTTTAAATAGTTTACCGAACGTGGTTTTCAACCAAGTGAACATGCTCATATCAAAGGCTTGGGTTTTGCAGTGGATTATTATTATTTTTAGATTTGAAACTCAAAGATGCTAGGATTTCAGACCTATAAGGATGACTTATGTATCCTGACGTGTCACTGACTTCAAGCATTTCTGTGGAACAAGACAACTGACAGTGAAATGTAAATAGAATAAATAATAGCAATTAATCTGGCTTGTTTCCATTATTTTGTAGATCTCAGATACTGAGTGGGATGACCTGCTGGAAGAGTTTGAAGAGAAAAGCTACCTCAATGCTCACAGATGGAAACCAGGCCAGGACCCCTACAGTCTGTATGCCTTCAATCAAAGAGAGAGTGAGAGAATCCCCAGCAACAGAGCGCTTAGAGACACCCGGCATTACAGGTAAGCCCTGTGTGTGTGTGTGTGTGTGTGTGTGTGTGTGTGTGTCTATATATAATATCCACACAGTTCATATTAAATTAATGAAGGTGCATCAGTGAATTCTTGAAAACTTTTCGAAACTGATGAAAGGTGTACTGAGATAAAAAAGTAAGGATTAAATTTCATGAGCAACAATTTTATTGCTGGTTCATGGCTGGGTAGTGAGTGCTTCTCAGGTCCTCTTATGTTGATATGCTATACTAGATCATGAAGCGTTATACTACTATTCAGAACTTTGGGTTCTCTATTTGTAAAGTGATTTTGTAATAAGAGGCTGCATTCATTTGATCAAAATAAATAACAGTAATATTGTAAAATATTATTACTGTTTTTTTGTTGTTGTTTTTTTAGCTTTCTGTGCTATTTTATCAGTTTTTCAGTCTAATTCAGTGTTTGAACAGATAAAACTGTTTATTTTTCTTGCACTTTTGCCACAACCACATTTTTTCTCACTCTGTCTTATGCAATAGCCAGCAAATCAAAACTAACTAAAAAGAGGTGGATTGGTGCTGTTTCAGAAATTCAGCATATAGGATTAACTTCATTGTTAGCATGCTTTAATTTGAGCTTGTAATTGAGCTTCCTTATGAATGCTGTCTGTGATATTTGGCAGCTCTTGGTGCTATCATGACCTCAAGGTAATTGTGGCTCATGAAATTATACTGCTCCTGGCCACAGGACATTTTCACTCTTTGCAGCACTGTGGGAGGTCACTCACTCATTAGTGCATGCCACTTTCGTCAGTCAGAGTGCCACATTTTATTTTGCAGCTACTTCTGGATTCTTTTCATGTTTACCATGTTTACACCTGATATTAACATCCATCTCTGTTAATCTGATTACATGTGATCAGTTGTGACAGATTTTCTCACAACTGCAGCTTATGTGACAGGAATGCCATTATAGATTTTGTTGGTATGATTTTACGATTATGCATTTATTCATTTCACAACAGTTTTTGAAAACAGTTTTTACGTTCTTTACATTTCTTTTGGACTTGGGGCACAGAGTTTGGAAACATGGTCAAAAATTGGTTCACCATGACTTTTATTTATGGGAATAGTAAATAAAAAAGTTAATAAAGTATTATTAATATAAGACTAATAATAACTTTATTCATCCCACAGGGGAAACTGATGGTAATAAACTAAAAGATTATTATAATCAACTGTCATCCATAAGCCTAGGTAGTCTATTCATTTGAATAATGTTCATAATAATTCATATGATTTGACACATTGCCTGAGAAAATTATGTCTATTATTTTGTTTTGTGAGATGGAAGATTGGGCCTTTCTCGTATACAAACATTGAGGAGAACACAAACGTCTTGAGAATTCTACCCCTGACTTTTATTAATAAAATGCTCTCCTGGAGAGAGACACAGACGCCGGTAGACTAATCCACACAGGCAACTGTCACCTCTCTCTCTCTCTCTCTCTCTCTCTATCGATCTCGATGGAATAATTAATTCAAGCAGATAATTAATTTAAGTACATGTGATCTTACTACTTTCATCTCTTTCTTATCTGAAGTGGACAGAATGCTGAGCTAAAGAGCTGTAGCTTTGTGTCAGGTGGTTCTTGTCTTCATGTCGTAGCCTACATTGAAACCATTCAGTGTACAGCTAGCCGTGTGTTATCCTTTATGTATTCGCTCTTGAGCAGCTGTATTTTTACAGCAATATTCATTCTTGGTGTACCCAAAATGGTCCCACACTATCGACAGGCATTTGTCTGGTAGAAATAAAGGATCTGTTGGGTCCCTCCATCACAGTTAATAATGCATGCAGTAGCCTCGATGGTCCATGTCTCTAAGCATGTCATTTTAAGCTAGTGCATTGCTGGTGTAACTTTGTTTTCATTTTGCGCAAGCTGCAACAGTTCTGTTTCCATGTAACAATAGGTAAATAGATGAGTAGTCAGTTCTTTGTTGTTTTCCCAGACACTTCAGGATACATAATCAATTACACTATAAACATGATATAAGCCCCTTTCGCACGGTAATTCCAGTAAACTGCCGTTAAATAACCAGAACGACTTTGCTGAATGTGCTGTTTACAGAGGCAACCACGTACCATCTTTTTCACCAGTAAATCATCATTCAGACATCAAATTATTAAATTCTGTGACATCATTAAACGGAAATGACCTCTAAACGGCTGCACATCCCACTGTTGTACTTGTAAACATGGAGGGGTATACGCAGTTAGTGTTTCTGTTGATGTTTTTGTGTCAAACACAATATCGTCTGACACTTCAAATTCTGGAGCTAGTTATAGCAGCATGGATTCTGATTGTATAATTGATTTTATAATTCATCAGCTAGAAAAAAGTCATTCTCAAATATTTTTATTTTTATTGTTATAGTTGTGCTGTGGACTAAAGCTCTTCTTTAATACTGAGAATGATTTTTAGAACCATAGCTTTATCATTATCTTTATAGTTATCATGCTTGGTGTAAACAGGGCTTTAGTTGATATTTTCGTTCTGCATTCACACATAGCAAAATTTTGTAATTCACTGATATTGTTAAAACTTCTCATATGAAACAAATTTCCAAAACAACGTACAGGTATTTTTAAGGAAAAAGAAAAGGGGAAAAAATGTCTCTTTATGGGAATTTACCAGTATTTTTGTATGCGAGAAAGGTGCTATAGTCTCCAGTGTTTCTGACTATCCCTAAATATGTAGAATGAATCCATTGCATGTGATGCGATCAGATGTTAAATCCAAGTATAAACAGAGTCAGAGTCCACTTTTATTTGCATTTCCTGAATAAACAGAACTTTGATCATAACTTTCTCAGTCTCATAATCTGAGTTCATTTAGTCTTGAGTCATTTACTTTTATATAAAGTTTATAGTATTGGTTAGGTTAGGCCCAGATGAAACATGCTGATATTTTTTATATATGTTTTCTTACATATAAATGCTACAGGTTTATTCACTTTATAATGAATAGCTTTTTTGTATAACTTTTATTATATAAAAAATAATGTACAATAAAATCTAAAAGCAAAATACATATTAGTAGACTAGGCTTATTATATATTACAGTTAATAATGCATTTTGTAACAGCAGTAACGTTATTGGGGTCTAAACATTATATGCAGACTTTTCTGAGAATTGCAAATTTATTTCTTAAGTGGGTCCACAGACCCATTCTTCTGTCAACAGAGAAAATTATTGATGAATGTGCTTTGTCAACTAACACCTAACCATGGGTTATTCTCAGTTGCACAGTCTCCAAAAAAATATGCAGGTAGGTGTCAGATTCATGAGAAATCATCTAGAGAGCTTTTGGGGCCTCTATAGCAGTGCAGTATTATTCTCTATAAAATAATTCATGCAGGGGCTTGGAGACAGTAGAGAGAATCTCCGATAAAAGGTGAGGAGGCGGCTCATTATGCAGACCCAGTGCTCTAATGCTATACTCTCTTTCTCTCTTTCTTTCTTTCTTTCCCTGTGTTGTCTATTTTCTCTGTAGCCCTCGTTTCTTCCTTCCTCTTACATGACTCAAATGCCTTTGTAATTACAGTAGGAACACCACACTCATTGTTCATGCTGTTGTTGACCAGTAGCAATATTGAAATTTCCAGGGAAATGCAATCAAAGTGCCAACGTTACCTCTTAATTAACTTAAGCTGAAATTGAACAAACAAAGGATAATTCTACCGTTCCAGCAGGAGCCAATGTTTCATTGTGGCTTTGGACGTCAGTATAGATGCAAGGTATTTGTTAGTGTTGACTATATTTGGTCAGTAAATATAACCTTCCCAGATTTATGTTCTCATTTAACAAGCTTCTTGGATCTTACTGCATTTTCTCATAGTGCATGATCAGATTAGAGTATATTAAGCAACCTAACACAGTGTATGCTTCCGCACTAAACATTTGCACTCAGTTTACAAATTCCTTCAGGTGTCTTCAGGCAAGTTTAGTCCTATCAATAAGGAGAAGGCAAAAAGTGCTACGTCTCAGACTAAGCTAAGCCAGAGCCTTCTATCAAATGCAGAATGAGACTTTGACAGCCATCTGTGGCAAGACCCTGGTCCTTTCACTTAGCCTGGTGCCCGAACCTCATTTTGCTGCAGAGAAAAGAGCCACCACCAGAGGAAATTAGCATGAACCTCAATTCAGAAGGACTTCCATTCCTCAAGGGCTAATAACTGATAAGCTCAGGCGCCAGGAGCTTTGCAAATGTTGTTCATTAAAGCTGCCATTTATTCAATTCAAAAAGAGGCTTCCGAGTCACTGTGATGAAACACAGAGGAAGGGGTGGAATATAACCATAGCAAAGATGGTCTGTAGTTTTTAAGATTGCTAAAACACTATAGTTTGACTTGATGAATTTGCACTTATGTTTTTACAGTCTACTTGGCACCTTCTTCCAGGAAATAGGATATTTTCCAGTTTTAAACAGTTAGTGCTGTTCTTTGAACCTTCCAATGATTTTTTTCAGTGACTCCTTCCTCCTTTTATAAGCGAGTCATTGAATCATTCTTTCTGCTTATTTGTTCAAAACACTTTAGGAGTTCAGGAGCAAAACAAGTGACTGTCTTTATGAGTAAGTCATTGAGTGAGATGAAAATATTTACATTTTGCTAAACTGTCACAATATCATTTATGTTTCATGCCAGCAAAGCAAATTCAGTTGCATTTTAACACCATAAGCAGGGAGGGATTTAGTGAATTTGGGGCTCCAGGCAAATATAGAAATGGTGGCCTATACATTTACACACACCTAGATAAGCGTTGAGATTCTCCTTTTTTTTTGTTGTAATGCTTGCTGCTGCAGAATGGTGCCCCATAGTTGTGTTCAGTTTTTTTATATTTTTCATTTACATGGTATAATGGGATTGTTTTATTTACATGGAATTTATTACATTTTATTCTTTATTGTTGTAGACCACAAAATAGCAATTGAGATACGTTTACCATTGAGATTCAACCTTTTTTCAACATTTTTTAAGTATAGTCGTAAGTATAAAATATTAAATTATGTAGTATTACATTTACTGACACAAACTTGTTTAGGCATGATGGGGTAGCTCACATGCAAAATGTACATTTATTTTTCATTATTACATTTGTTTGCCTCTCTGTGCCCACTTACTGTATTTTTAAAAGTTAAAATAAAACTGTTTTGATTTATGTTTTACTGTTTCTGTTATCAGACAATGACATGAATGTAAAATAATGACTGAAAATCGACCCATAAGACTACATAACCAGCTCTACCTTCCAAGATGTGAATAGAGCCGGCGTCTCATAAAATCAAAAAGGATAAACATACAATAAAGACAATAGCTGTGCTATACCTGCTTGTAAAATTACAGCATATCTGTGTTTTAACTGAAAGTGCAGCTCTTTAAACAGAACGGACCCAGAGACATTCAACTCGGACACTCAGATGGTTGTCGTGGTGATAAACACTGTACACAGCAACCATTAGCACGTCTGCACTTAATGTGCATCTCGTGTATGAAAAGCATTTTAGGGGGCCCTTGGCTTTTGGGGACACAAGGCAGTCACCTACCTTTTCCTAATGGCTAAGATTGCCCCTGACTATAAGTGCATCCAAGGGCAAAAATTGAGTAATAAAAAAAATAATATGACCCATTTACACATTTGGTCGGAGATCATTTTATTCGTTCTTAGATATCCAGATTTGGCAGGAATTTATTTTGTTGTAAATCTATCTTCATTTCTTGATTAATGTAGTCAGGGACTGGACCCTTTTACAGCCATTTACGAGTGAAATGCTACTGTAATTCAATGAGTTATGGCCGTTGTTTAATGACATTCAAATAGCCTACATGGCAATGGTGAAACTAGGAATTTGTAAATCAATACAGTGTTAGCAACAACAATCTATAGATCTCTGCAATGATACGAAGCCATTATGCTAGCACCCACAGACATTTTTACATTGCAAGCAGTCTTGCATTTTTTTTGTTTTTGAGGGGGCATGAGTGAAGGTAAAAACATTGTAATTTACCAATTACAACACTTTCGCTGTACAGAAAGAACATCAGCAGTATCAAAGAACGTTTTAAGCACTCACAAAAACTATCATTATAATCACTGAAGTTGTTTATACTATGAAATTAATATCCTACTTAAATTGTACTCTAACAGTAATCTGCATTCTGTTATCTGAGTTTAATTTCCTCAGTGAACAAGTAAACAGATCAACTCTTACTGGTCACTGCATTCATAAGCCCAGCAGAATCATGTGTGATTGGTTATAATGTGCAGCACTGTCGAAACGTGTTCGCCTTTGACTTGATTTAAATTTAGCAGCTTACATTCTAATTATGCAGGTAAGATTGTATGAAATAATTTAAATATATATTATTCTGCTATTTTTTTGTCTATTGAAAACTGCATTCAAAATCCACTTCATGAATCTTAAGGGGCATGTGCATTTACTCAAAAAGGACACAACACTGAAATTCTTTTGTTATAATTAGCAATATGTTAAAAAGTAGCTGTTTAATTTCTTCCGGCCAACAGCATGATTGACAGTATTTAATTGACGCCTTTATGAGTTGCATTTTAGACTTCATATTAAAGAAGTGTCATTCTTTCTTCTAATTAGAGTTAACCACCGTATATCTACTCCCACTGCTGAATAATGATGGGCATGTACGTGACATTCCTGAGAGGAAGTGTCTCAGATCATCAGCAGTAGCCAATTAGACAGTGCATTCACACCAGCATTCTTCCAAATCAAGCACAGGCCCTTTAAAATGAAGATCTCATGCTGATTATCAACTTGAAAAAACTGTGATATCTCTAGTTTTCCCTCTCATTTCCTGTTAGTTCTCCATGGCCTTATCAATAAAATAAACAAAACTGCTTCTTTTTAGAGGTCTTTAGTTATTTTGGGCCATCTAATGCAAGTGAGCGTGTTTAATTTTCATCGTAGCTCAAGCTTAATGGAAGACATGCTGTCTTCTGGGCCTTTCAGGCTTGCCAAGGTTGAAACAGTGTCACTCGGTTCCCTAGAGCTCTTAGACATCCTATTGTGTGTGTAACAAAAGCAGCACCTGAAGGACGTTCGCATCTCCACAGAGAATCTGAGACATGAATGCATATTTTTGAGATAAACTTCCATGTCGGGTCCTATCATTGTTCTTTGTATAATAAACAATAAAACATATGCAAAGCAATTACTCAGTAGAACAGCATATTTAATTAGCTTTTACTGCCTTTTCCTATTTGTAATATGCAGCATTTTTATTGGTAAGGCCATATGTTGTGATTTTTGTCCACCAGTAGCAGTCTCAAGGAAAGTGAGTTGGATACATCATAATGAGAAACGCTAAGACCACATTCCCAGTTCACAATTTTCTCATGGATGCATCCATCATTTTGGCAAAATATCAAGTACACAGCAATATGCTTCCCCTCTCCCAGATGTTGTTTTCTGACAGAAACTCTAATGATGTTCTGTGTTTTGCTGTTTAAAGCATCCCCCTATCTCAAAAGACCTTGGGCTATAGCTGCACTGAGCGATGGATCCCGCTCCCAGGCTGCCTCCAGTAGAGGCTTCAAACAGCATATAAAGCTGTGAACACAACCCTTAGCTCATAAAGTGTGTTTAAGGCTGATCTAACTGTATTCATGAATAAGCAAAGCGGGAATATATATGTACTTGATTCGAAAGCAAATTTATCATGACTGTTTAACCCCCAAAAGTTTTGTCAGAAAACATAAATACATCTGCACTTTGCAGTATGTGTGTTCGTCCAACCGAGCGCTGATTCTTTGATTAAACCATTTTAAAGGCTCTGGCTTGTCTAATGATTGGTGAAATTTATATCACTTTATTTCACAGTTTGACTCAATATTTAAATGATTGCATTAGAGTTGGGTGGGGGGCAGAGATGGAAAAGGCCTAAATTACACTCTGCTAATGCAGTAAACAGTCAATTTCAGTCAGTTCGCACTTTTTCAGTAGCAGACGTTCCAGACAAATTGGCTCCGTTTCAAAACCAAGTGAACTTCCTACGTAGACAGCATTGTAAAACATCATTCATCAAGCTGAATAACTTGGAAAATAAGTTTTACCCTAATATTTGTGTATGTTTTAAATGGTATGCTTATTAGTTTAATTCTGAGCTTAGTTACATATTAACAGTTCATTTTTGTGTCCATTATTCTGCACAATGTGTCCACTATGGTTTGTGTAAAAATGCTATTTGTAAGACTGCCTGTGTAGGCATCAGACAGCAAGGCAGCTCACCAGATTGGAACATAGCCATTAATTAAGCAAGCCATATTGAGCCCCAAATTAAATACACATTCACGTAGGTGATTATGATGTAAGTATGCTGCTTCTAATATAACTAATTTAAGAAGGTTTCAGTAGTCGGTTTACTTGAGACCACTTTGAATTTTTGGTGATGTTCACAGATGTATAATATGTGATTGCGTGAAGATAATGCTATGTTATGTTTAATGTTTGCAAAAGCCATAAAAATGGAGCACATTGATAGAGCACAAGCACCTTTGATTTTGGAAGTGTTTTCCCCATTTCCAAAAAAATCTTCTATAGCTGTCAGTTATAAACCAATAGCTCCAAGTTTAATAAAAAAATATATATATAATTAAAAACCGATAGAAGAAATTTTGAGTGATATGATTTCATGTAATACTATTACACAAATGTTAAAATATAAATCTAAATGATTAAAAACAATTAATTTTTAATATTAATTTACAAATATGACATTTAAATATTTAGATAACATTACATCACTCTCTCTTACAATGCTTTGTGACAATGGGTGGCCAAAGCATGACAAAGTCTTTCATTAACAAAAATTAATAAATATATATATATATATATATATATATATATATATATATATATATATATATATATATATATATATATCTCAACTGAAACAACAATTTCTCTCCATCTGTGTAAAAATTAAAAATATTATTGGAGAACAAATGTAAGTATAGATTGGGAGCACCCCATCCTGTCTGAATCTAGGATAGAAGCTCCTTACAAAGGCTATCCTCTGTCTGTTTTTACTCTCTGTAGGCTATTCTCATACACCGAGGCCAAATGGCTCAGTGGGTAACCTGTTTTTCCATTTTTCAGTAGTTGTTATACAGTAGTTTTATGTTTTAAGTTGGGAACGCTATGTATACTTTATCCCATAAGAATGAATTGGTCAGTTTGATCTATAGTTTTATCCACTGACTTTACTATCAAAATCTTGTCTCCCGAATTTCTGAGGTGGAGCACTGCAGGGTAATGGTTGGTGTTTACCGCAAGTCAGAATGTTCATCCTCAAAACAAAGTGCTTTTTACTGGCCCACTCTTTCTGCTGTTGGGGTGAAGCAAAAATACTATTTATTTTTAATCAGATCTTCCATTATTGATGCTTTCGCTCCTCTGGGTTCTGCCTGCTGTCCTTTCCATTCTAACCACATGTTCCCTCTTCCTCCACACAACGGGGTGCTGTTGGTCTGTTAACGGAGGCAACATCTCTCTTAACCATGGATCATGTTTTATGTTGTTTATTCTTAAGTGCTCACTGGATACTAAAGCATCTTAAAAGCACTCACTTTATGCATTTCTGCAGTTACTGTTGTTCGCCATATGCTAAGGGATGACTTGACCTCCAATACGTTTGATTATTAAGTAGGTGTAAATTCAGCAAAGGTTCTGCCACACATTAAACTTGATGCTTAATTAGTACCACAGAGTCTCATTATTTTGACTCCCTTCTGTCTCTCCCAGGTGTACAACACTGCACTATGACCCTGACCTGCCATCCACTACCATAGTGATCACGTTTCACAATGAGGCACGATCTACCCTGCTGCGCACAGTTCGGAGGTAAGACTTAAATCCATCAGTTCCATTCTCATATCATGGCGCATATTTGTTCCTTTTCCTTTTGTGTCACAAAGAACACATGTAGCTTTTCGCCCCGATTGAGCTATCTAAAACTGGTTACTATTATTTCCTTTTGCCTTATTCACTTTCAGACAAAATATGTAAGAATTGCACCTTCAGGGTTATGACTATTTGTCACTGAGGTAGTATTTTCAAAGGAATGGCTTTGTATGTTATTTATCCATAAAAGGTTCATAGTAGTACCTTCAAGGTACATGTTATAATTCTGAAGTACTAAAATGCGCCTTTTAGGGTAAAGTACAGATTAACGCCCCAGTAACAAGCTTCCCAGAGATACAATTATTTGCACTTTTTTTCCTGTGTTGGTGCAGATGATTTTCCCTTTCAGTGTTAAAAAGCACTTGGCTTTCAGTCTTGACGTTTGACCTACTGTAGGTAGATAGAGCACTGAGTAAGTCTTGCTGTAGCTGTAGGGCAAGGCACGTCAATATAGCTTAGAAAAGTCCACAAGAGCCTAAGAGTGCATTTTAATCCTAAGCATTCCATAGAGTTCCTAAGCATTTATTTTATATACATAAAAGTGAAGCCTATTTTTAGGACTACACACGTATACCATATTCTGTATAAGAAAATGAAGCCAACTTTTTTTATTGCATTAAGACATTATTATCCCCATCTTCTTACTGCCATGATGCTAATTCTTTCTATGACTTGATGGTACTGTAATTGAGCTGTGAAAAATGATACAAATTAACATATGAATAAAACATATATCGATTTAAGCAAAATACATTTTCTTGATTCTAACTATAATGTGAACATTTACATAGAACTTCTTTGTAATTTTGGTACTGTATGTTTTTGTTAGATTAAGTCAGAAATTGTTTTTGGAGCGTTAACAGTATCCAGGTGCAGTTTGGCTCGTGTGGCTTTAGTGAAGGGATGTGGTGTGAGGTGTTTCGCCCTGGAGTGTGTGGTATCTAAACTACTCTCATCACACATTAGTCACGGCAGCTCCCGTACACAGCAGAAATGACTTCTGCCCTGCTTTAACCCTGAACCTTTGTTAAAGTTACCAGCCATTTAACAACAGCTCCGATAATAACGTCAAAAATCCTGTTGACTGACTAGATAGGCTCAGACACCTTGATGGCAAAGCAGTATTAAACCTTATCTTTCTATGACCTTTTCCCTATGTAGGGATTTTCTATCTCTTATGCACATGAACGCACACAAACATCTCTTCACATGAACGCTCTCATAGACTAAGCATTTACACAGAGTGGGTTTGAAGTGTAGGCCCCAGGCAGTTTTTGATGGGTGTTGCTGCTGACAGAGGTTATTACTACAGGGGAGTCCTAAGAGGTGGAAGAGAACTTTCTGGAGCATTTCCTGGTTTCCTCAGTCTTTCCTTGCGGCTACTTATCAGGCAAAGGAGAGCGAGCGAGAGAGATGTGAGAGGAGGTATGGGGAGAGGCTGTTTGTTTTTCTTAACCCCTCAGGTATAGGGTAGGTCAGAACAGTCCTTGGCGACATCCATGCAACACAGGCACTTTTTCTTCCTGTCTGAAGATGAGCAATTCCTACTGTAGACAAAAAAAAGCAGTTCAGCAAATAGATAAGGACGGATGTGAATTGATTTGCCAGAAGGGCCTTGAAGAAACCTTTTTTTAAATTCTTGTGTCAGTGTGATTGATATGCAAGCTGTTATGTAATATTATTTGCATCCAAAGAGTTTATGCTAACTTACTACATAAAGAGTTGTTGAAGAATTATTTATTCAGTTTCATTTATTGATGTCTTTATTATATAAACTGCTGTCACCATTTCATGAAATCAATTAAGGAGTAGATGCTGTATATCGTTCAAGATGGCAATAAATTACTTTTTTTCCCTTCTATTTGTTCAATTGTTAGTTCAGAAAAAAAAACATTTTTACAACTTTTGAATTAAATGGCCTTTTTTGGGAAGACTAAGTTACAGTATGTTTTTATAGCTACAGTTTTAGCTTAAATCTCATGCAACATGCACACAAAAAATTTAGTTTTTACACAATGACAATAAATTGCTTGAATTGACTTTGGATAAAATTGCCTGTAAAATGCATGCATGTAAATGTAATGTAACTTTTTTTCATCAACTGTGTTTGTTCAAAGCCAATGTGCTACCCTGCTCCTACAAAGCCACCAACAAACCAAAAATCAATAGACTGACATTCACTTTCACAGTCGGTACAGCACTGATAGGAAACAACAGCAGAAATTGATGTTAAAAGTGCTTTGATTTGTAATTAGTCTTTGAGCAGGTGTAAAACTATAAGAGAGACAGTATTCCAAATGAATACTTCAATCAAAATAAATCAGCATTAAAAGTAATTGTCACTTGAAAGCAAAAACATCTCAATGAAAAGCATTTAATTCAAAGTAGTATATGTAAAATGGTTTGATTGTTAAATAAATCCCTGTTTGAGTGAAGCAAGGTAAGGCTGAGGAAGGTTGATTGATTGAAATGTTGCAATGATGCAGGATCTTATATTAGCCTTGTACTATAGCCTTGTTTCTGCTTGTGGGAATAAAGGTCTTTTGTTAGGTGACTGAGGGGAATATGAGGATCCTACAGCTCTGTAGAGATGCAAAGTGAATTTGAATTGTGCTTGTGCTTACCTGTTTATATGTGAGCGTTTGAATCTGTGCGCATGTGCTGTACAGAGGAGAACTGTGATGAATGTGTCTCACTGACTCAGACATGTGGAAACATACCTGTGAGCGTGAGTGCAATGCAATCAGTCACCTAGTGTGAGGACAAAGAAAAGAGGTTTAGAGGAGGTCTGTGCTCTTCAACTCCACAGCAATGCAGCCCCAGTGTCTCACTTCATATCTGGCTAACAACATAACTGCTTATTTATCTCTGGACTTTTTGTAACACATTTTTTGTGGCACTGTTTTACAATGTTAAGGATAATATTCTTTAATGGTTTAAACATATTCACTGAATAGTATAACAAATTAATTATTATTATTATTATTATTATTATTATTATTATTTATTATTATTATTTCTATATGTAAATAAACTAGACTTTTTGATTGCAGTTTCTGAATTTCAAATAAATTTTTGTCAGTGGTATTTTAGTATTATTTATATAAAATACAGTGTTTATTTGGTTTTTTAATTCATTTCAGTTTAAATACAAACTTTAGTTATTTTTATGGTCATTTGTTTGTGTATTTAGTTTTAAATTATACTTATTTTCCTTTTTTTTTGTAAATTGTCAAACTAATTTCTATTTGTTAGTTCCCAAAGTACTATTTCTAATCTTCTTTTAGTTTTAATGTAATGTTTAATTACTTAATTTTATTTCGATTTTAATTTAAAGAAAACAATTTCTCACTTTTAGGACTTTTTATTTAACTGTACAGCAGTTCTAACAGTTTTATTCTGTTTCTCTTAAGTGTGTTGAATCGACTCCTGTGCATCTGATTCATGAAATCATACTGGTAGATGATTTCAGCGAAGATCGTGAGTACTGTGCATTACTGCATATTTGAAATTATATGTTAAAAAAGAGAATATTCTAATGTCACACAGTGCATAATGTATTTGATAAATATTTGAAATAAATATATTTGAATAATTTTTATTTTCAGCAAATGACTGCCTTCTTCTCACCAAGTTGCCAAAAGTAAAGTGTCTTCGTAATAAACGCAGAGAAGGTAGGCCAGTGATGACATCTCTGTCATTCTCTCCCTCTCCCTATGAATTAAATATTTCATTTTGGGCTGGCAGCATGCCTGTTTGTAATACCATCCAGACTCTAAAAGCAGCTGTTTGCTTTTCGCCCGTGTGCTGGTGAGTGTTTTAACAGCAGGTGGTGCGTTACTGGGAGGGTGACGGTGAACAGACTGTGAGGAAGATTACTGCACATTGACTGAAACTCTGGCCAGTGTTTCACACTTTCTTCCATGTACCAGTTGCGCAGGTGGAAAACAGAGCTGATACAGTTTTGCCACCACACACTCACACTGTCATCCGTATCTTTCCATTCGGATGAACAGATATATTGAATCTAGAGGGTGACGGAGCATGGATTAGTTTGCAAACAGCTCGCATAGACATAGATTTATACTTGTGATAAAAAAAAATAAACATTTAAAAATCCATTTGTAAGCAGAGCATTTTGGTGTGCATCTAACTGAAAACATTGGTCTTAAACTGTTATAGCAAATATTGATTTTGCCACTGCTGTACAGCCTGTGGCAGATATTATGCTGGCCATTGTTTGGAATGGCTGTTCGAGGTTAAAATGGCCACTTAATATTTAATGAAATGCCATTAGCATGGTTTAACAACATTATGGATGTTGAAAGGTTAAGCCATCTTTATGGCTGGTTACCTTTTTGGTAAATTAAGCAGGTCAAGCTTTACATAAATTTCCATAAAGCGATTTGGATTTAAATTTCTCGTTTAGTTTATTAGCACTATGCTTTTAATGTCACTGGGCCGAAATGCATTCAGACGTTAATAACTAGATTTTCATACATTCTGAAGGTAATATGAGCAAGGCTTCCTCATTCAAAAACCATGGTCATTATGCAACTATACAACAGTGTTATAGATGGATGGATGGATGGATGGATGGGTATATATATATATATATATATATATATATATATATATAGATATATATATATATATATATATATAGATATATATAGATAGATGCCAAGGAAACATTTTTAAGTTTTGATCTCTAGTATTTTTAAGTTTAAGTTTTTTTCTTTTAATACGTGTATTTTATTTTATTTTATTACAGCTTTATTTTAATTACCATTAACACTTTTTTAAATATAATTTTAGATAACAACACTGTTTCTGAGGTTTTGTAGGTGATCAAAAGTCCCTAGGAAAGTCTCTATGATATACTGGTCCCTAGATGAGGCTTGATTCCTTCCCTTATTTTAGTCTGTTGGATTTATTTGCTAATTTCATCATCTGCCAAGCAAAGTCCAATCACTTAGAAAAGTAATAGCACAGCTTTTCTTAATAAGCTGCAAATAAGCTAATCAGTCACGTCCCTAGCTAGTTATGCATACAAGTTTAATATCAGGGCTTAGGGTTTGTTCCCTAAACCAAAGTATGAGCAAGCAGCAATAATAATGATAACATAAATAAGAATAATAATGTAATATTCAGTCATTAATGGCAAGAAAAATGTAAAGTTCTTATTAGTAATAATCATCCAGTTGCTGCCCTCTCCCTGTTTATTTCAGCGCTCCGAGGTTCCATTACACACTGTCACACATTGTCGCTTAGACAGCATTGATTAATGCATAAAACCCCTGTGCAGCCAACTCTGTACAAGAGAAAATTGTTAAAAGGTTTAAGGCATTTAAACCCTATTGTCGTCCTGAAGCTACAAACAGGGTGTGTGGTTCTGCTATGTTAACTCTATTAGCTGTAGGTGAATGTAATCTCTGCCATTCACTCACTCTCTCGCTCTCTCTTTCATTGTCTGTCTTTCTCGCTCTCTCTTTCCTTCTCCATCTGCCCAGTGCATACACAGAGGGGCCACACTGGCCCAATATGCATGCACACACAAACACAGCCTGCTCTCAACAACTCTGTAGAGGGTGCGCTCACCCATCTGGAAAATACAGCCTTATTGAGGATGAAATGGGATTTTTAATTGGCTGAAGTTGCCGTGCAGCGTGAAACTTTGCACGAGTCTTGCACGCTTACAATTATCATGCATCCTCAGTCAGGCTCTACCGATTAACAGCCTCGCCTTCATGGAAAAGCTTCTTGCTCTGATTCGATAATAACCATAAGGCTTTAATTGTCCCTTCAACTAATCAGATTTAAATGGCTCTTCTCGTATCTTTTTCTGTGAATGAGATTGTTGAGTATTTGTCAGTTTAACAGGCTTCTCAACAGATGTAATGTGCAGCTCTGATGGACGGTGAATTCTCCAGTGTCTGATCTGTGTGTGTGTGTGTGTGTGTGTGTGTGTGTGTGTGTGTGTGTGTGTGTGTGTGTGTGTGTGTGTCAGGGCTGATCCGGTCTAGGGTTCGAGGGGCGGATGCTGCAGGAGCTGGGATCCTGACTTTTCTGGACAGTCACTGTGAGGTCAACAAAGATTGGCTGCCTCCACTGCTGCAGAGGGCAAAAGAGGTACAATTTTATACTTATTCTTATTGTGTTCTACCTAGATTCTGTGCAACTGTCTTCTATTTTAGGTAATTTTCAATAGAAAAGAGTCAGCAGGCAGAACGGAGGCGGCACTGAATGCAGCACCACTTGCCGAGCACATGCATGAATATCCTGATGCTTTGTTCTGTCTGCTAGCAGAACCGTTATTTGACGTATTTTAACAGCATATGTTAACAAGCATTAAATTAATTTTAAAACTTTTGCAATATTTTGTGCATATAAAACTGCTAGCAGCACATATTGCGAAAAAAAGATTATTTTCACCACAAAAAGGTGACTTTTTCACATTCCTCAGAGACATTTTTTTAATCCCACAACAAAATTCACAAAAACATTTTTTTAATGCATTTCATAAGCAATTTGAGGTAGCTTGAAAAGCCAGTAGTGCTGACACATGTCAAGTATTCTTTTCTTTCAGCAGGACAGTAGCATGAGAGAGTTGAGTGATGAGGTCAGTGCAAATGCTGTAATGATGTTGGACGAGACTGTGTGCACATTCACTCGCTCTTAGTAACACAGATAATCCCAGCTCTCACTGATTTTCCACCTCCTTTGTTGTGAGATCAAGCTGAACAGACAGAGAGTTGAGCCGTCCACATTCTTTATCAAATCTCTTGTGTTCTTTTGTCTCATTTTCTAATATTTTCATTTTTCAGGACCCGACCTGTGTCGCCAGCCCTGTGATTGACATCATTAATATGGACACGTTTGCCTATGTCGCCGCTTCCTCAGACTTGCGAGGAGGTAAAGGCTACAATTATAATCCTTCATTTGCTGTCCCACTACTGACATCAAGGGCTCCGGTCACAGTCCCCAATCAGCAGTGTCACACAGAAACAAATCTAACAATTAGCTCTGATGAAAGCCGTGGCCTATCATCAGCAGTACACTTTAATTATCACACACTGCGGTGTATAATTATGACTTAGAAAAATTAAAGTTACAAGAAATTGGAGCAAAAAGATCTTCATTGATCTCCTTTTTCTCTTTCTGTCTCTGCGGCAGGATTTGACTGGAGTTTACATTTTAAATGGGAGCAACTATCAGCTGAAAAGCGAGCCAAGAGAGCTGACCCTACAGAGCCTATTAAGTAGGTGAAGAGAAGCAGAAGGGCTTTTATTAGAACTATTCTGCTAAATCAGTACAGAGGTTTGGTCCAGCACATATTGGGCTTTGAGCACCATGTTTAAAA
Source organism: Puntigrus tetrazona (assembly GCF_018831695.1). Lineage (NCBI taxonomy): Eukaryota > Metazoa > Chordata > Actinopteri > Cypriniformes > Cyprinidae > Puntigrus > Puntigrus tetrazona. The sequence continues at coordinate 19,358,338 of NC_056718.1, forward strand.
TCTACAGAGAAATTGTTTTTATTTGTTTACAAGTCCAGTTAACCTTCAAGGGAAAAAAGGTTTAAAAGGAGGTTTAGAAACCACATGATATGGCATTCACGTTTTATTAAAAGTTTGTTAGCATCACTTTAACTATTGTTTGTATTTAGACTTGGGCACTGGCACAAACTGCTAACCATAGTATTAAACTAACGCGGTGGTTCTCAACTACACTGAACAAACATTTGGTGTAGAACCTATTTTCCTCAGATACTCCTAGTAAACCTCACAATTAACCAAGAAATGCCAGTCAATTAATCTTAATATTTTAAAGCAAGTAAATTGCTACAAAGATATACAAAAGCATTGCAATACCCACATCTAGGTTATAGAATGTCATAGAATCTCAGGAGGTGGTATTTTGGTATTTTTGTAACTTACACCAGAAGGAAGTTAACTGGAGGCACCCTAGCAACTGCAAAGCAACATCAGTCAGAGCACCTTCAAAACTGCATAGCAACATTCTGGCAAATACTCACTAATTGGTTTAATCTTTTTGAGATATACAGTATGTCTGATTATAATTATGTAGTATTGGTCAAAATTTCTGTTTTAAATTGATGTACTGATTAATTTCAGATAATTTTCAATTTGTTGGTTGTTATGCTGTGATTGGTGAGAACTGGCTCGGTCTCAAATACATAGGGAGTGAGAAGACTGGAGCCTCTTTTACACATTGTGGGGGTGAGTTTTACAAGGGCAAGAATCACTCATGTTTTTCTCCAGGAAATATAAAAATCAACTTGGTTAATATTGTTTTCCTCCATGTTTAGCCTTGTAACACAAAAATATGTAAGATGAAAAGTTGTAGATGTGGATAAATTTACTACATTTTGATTAAAGCATTTTTAAGAATAGCATGCACTGTTCAGTCATTTCTGGTTAGAACAGGGGCATTTATTAGAAACCTAAATAGTATTTTCCTTTTCATGTTAGAGAAAATGTATTTGAAGTATGAGGTTCAGCCTTATTGATGATTAAGAATATTATTATTATACTATAATTACAAACATTGAGTTACATCTCTTTGATTAATCAGTTTTGATTATTTTATTATAAACAAAGTAACATCAACATTTAACCAATCCTGGTAGTTTTTAGTCTTCCTCCGTCGTCTTTCTCTCTGTCTCTCCTCTTGTTATGGTGTAATTCACACTGTTCCTAGCGCTCTCAGAGGCTGTTGTAATGAAGGCTGTTAATAGCTCAGATAAGCAGGCAGTCAGGCTGAGAGGGGCTCAGATCCCGTCTGCTCCTGTGTGTGCTGTGCACCGATGCAGCACTGCAGACGGCCTGGGTCTCTCGCAGCCCATCCACCAACAGATGCAAAATAGATCAGTGGTAACTGAGTCACTGAAAGCTGTGTGTGTGTGTGGAGCGCAGATGGGAAGCAGTGGTGTGTATTTCAAGTTGATATGTGAGAAGGACAGCACAACCATGACCCCTGTCTGACAGCCAGTTTATGTATATTTGTGATGTAATACTCAAACTTTTGTGAATACTGAAATATCCAGAAGAGTCTAGGAATGGATGATTATTGCAAATGACTGATATGATTCTGCCATGTGTGATTTGCAACAATTATTTTTACCCTAACTACTATAGTGAGTAGTTTTAGCTTTCTTAACCATATTGGAAGACTTCATCATTCCAGGATGACAATGGCAAGTTTCTAGTATGTTACATACACTAGCTGCTCAATACTTTGTGATGGTAAAATTTTAAAATATTTTTTAAAGAAGTCTCTTAGGCTTGCCAAGGGTTCCATTTATTTTATCATCACGGTAATAAGCAATACATTGCTACATAATATTGCACGTTAAAATAACAGTTTCTATTTTTAATTATTCATGTGATGGCATATTCTGGATATTTTTATTTGCTGCTCAAACATTTCTTATTATTATCTGTTGAAAACACTGCCCTGCTTAATATTTTAGTAAAACACTGTAATAATATTTTGTAATAACTGCAATATTTTTTCCAGATTCTCTAAAGTAGAAATCTTTTGTAAAATTATAACGGTCTTTACTCTTACTTTTCACCAATTTATTGCCCCCATGCTATATATAAGTATATTTATTTGAATAGAGTAATTTATTCCAAATACATTGGTGATTACCAAAATTCGTTCTTATATGAGCATCCCATAAGATATATATATAAGTGGTGTTTGAAAAAGCAAATATTGATTTTGCTCATACCTGGTATGTGTTCAAACTTGTAACCATTCCACGTGTCTTGTATGAACAACTCGAAGTATGCCACTTGTGCACTATTTATCATTTTATTTCATTATTTAAAATGCATTCACACTCTCGTCTGTCAGAAACCTTTGACAGGCTTGTCCACTTTCCACTCATTTACTGAGCCCAATTGTTGAAGCTTTTAAGCTTTGTTTCTGCCTTCCAAAATGAGATGAGAACAGACGTGTGAAAAGTAAATGAATCTGAAATGAAAGTACGTGAGTGGCCCTGAGAAGCAGCAGATGAAACAATGTGTCCTACCACTTCACAATGAGAGATTACGGCTGATGAAATTCAAATGCTTCCATAATACCGGAGCCGTTTCCTCCAGTGTCCTTAGTGTTTGAAGCAGCTCTCTGGGTGCTGTGATTTTGAAGGGCAAGCTGAGCTTCATCAGGAGAATGAGAACTGGGCTGTACTGTACCCATATACCCTCACTTCAGTGGACTTTTTATTCTCTTTCTTCATTCCAAGACTCTTCCCAGAAAAGGAAACGTTTTCATACATCTATCCTGAGTGACAGCAGTATTTTAAGCAGTCACCTGGACTGAAGTGTTTAGTGTCAAGACTTAATGTTCACTCTTTTTCATTCTTTCAACCCTCAGAACGCCCATCATCGCAGGAGGACTTTTGTGATTGACAGATCCTGGTTCAATCGCTTGGGAAAATATGACACGACCATGGACATCTGGGGAGGGAGAACTTTGGTGAGTTATTACTATGCATGAGAGCACCTGTCTGGCGGCGCATAAGCTTCAATCACTTTTTTCCCGATCGAGCTCTGACAGAGGAAACTTAGGGTTGTTGTCTCATCACAGAGAGGAAATGGCACGCAATGACATTTGAACTTAGAAATAGCTCTGGAATCAATTTTCTTAAATAAAGGCACCAAAATACGGTTTAACTGCTATGTTTTTCTTGGCTCTGTAAAATACTTAAGAGCAATGCACTGTGGGGAATTGGATGGTTCCTCTGCACTGGGTTCAACCATCATTAACCATGCATATGTGACAGAATTAGACTGGAGCTGTTACAGGGCTGGTTTATTCAGACTTAAGTAGGCTACTGTGCTCATAATTGCAAATGAGCATTGGGCAGTGGCATATTTAGACAGGAGATTTCAACCGTATGATCTAATTCTTGGCATGAGAGTAAAGTTATATCCTGCAGAGCTACTTTAAATCACATATACACATGTCAGCAAGTTATATTACTCTACATGACATAATATTCACTTGCATTTTATACATTTCTGCAATATTAGCTAAAAGATTATTTTTTTAAGAAAGGAATACTTTTATTATTTCTATTAATACTACTGTTAATTCAGCAATGATGATTTAAATTGATTTATACATTTATAACATTAGTAAATGCGTTTATAATGTTACTAAATATTTCTTAAGTACCAAATCAGCATGAGAATGATTTCTAAAGATCCTGGAACATTTAAAAATGGAGTAAAAATAAAATAATAGTAATAAGAAGAATAATATTTTTTTATTATTAAAAAATGCAGCCTTTGTAAGTAATAAATAAATAAATCTCACTGATTTCACACTTTTGTTAGAGTGTACTCACTAAGACCATAATGCTTAAAATACTGTGTAGTGCACTGTGATTGGAGTTCACTGTGTTGTGTTTGTAGAGATTTCTTTTAGAGTATGGATGTGTGAGGAAGCCTGGAAATCATTCCTTGTAGCAGGGTCGGCCACGTATTTCGCAAGAAACATCCTTATATCTTCCCAGAGGGCAACGCCAACACCTACATAAAGTAAGAGTCCTGAGAAGTTCACATACTTGTAATAATAATAATTCATATCCAGCATATCCAGTTTTTGCTAATCTATTCATGCTGATAAAGGATGTAACACTTTTTATCAACATCAGAAGACCTTGTTTTGTCCTTGGGGGTTGTTAACCTGTAAATTTGAATATGTTAATCTGTTGGATGTTTTTCTATGTTATTTGTTGAATTTTCCTGCCAAAGATAGAGATAATACTCAACTTCTGCCTGGAAGAAAATCTGCTGTTTAAAATTTGTTTGCTTTTATCACGTTTTGCCTCTGGGAAAAACCTCAGCATGAAATCGTATGAAATATTAAGGGCATAGCACAACATTCTTTCTGAATCTGAATTGCTATGCAGTGTGCTCAGTCAACAAAATCTGTTTCCTCATATAGTTCAGAGGCGCCTAATAAATAATTGCTGAAGGCATTAGCTGGCTTTACTAGATACTCTTAAAAACTGTGTCCTTTACATCTGTTAGAAGAGTTATGTTAGATGTATACAGTATAGAAATCAGATATGGTTTGTTTTTTATGTGTTATTTGTTTTAGTGTATAACCTGCAATAAAATGTGAAAATGAACCAACACATGTGCAAAAAAACAAGTCATTGATGTGTATATAACACCCTCATTTCCCTAGAATGCGACATAAAGTTTTCTGCTCATTTTCTTCAGAATAACAGTTGCAAGTGCGTTTATTTCCTGTATTTCCTACACTATTTCGAGTAGCTGTACTGATGAAATGGCAGGTCATTCTAATGATCTTCTTCAGGCTGAAGTGTGTATCTCTGAGTGAAGTGTTTAGTATAGCACACTTCAGTGTTCCCATTCAATGCTCTTTCTGTTTCCAGGAACACCAGAAGGACTGCTGAGGTTTGGATGGATGAGTTCAAACTGTTCTACTACTCAGCTCGGCCGGCTGCTAGGGGAAAATCTTACGGAGAGTGAGTGACTGATAGCATGTGTGTGTTTATGTGTGTATCTATAATGGGAAGCATTAGGCAAAAGATTCATCTCTTATTCCGCTCATTCTCTTCCTCTCTTATCAGCATTCACGGCAGGCAGGAGCTCCGCGAGAGTCTTAAGTGCAAATCCTTCAAGTGGTATCTGGACAATGTCTACCCAGAGCTCAAGTGAGTTGAGAGTCAGTGTGGTGTTTGTATTTGAGTGTCTGTGGGTGGTGATTGATAATTGTAAAGCGCCATGTTATTATTTAGCGTGGCAGTATAAGGCCGCTCTACTGTATGTCTAAATCGGTTTCATTGTACACTAGTTCTCTTGAGGGAATGATTTTCCACCCACTATGGCAGATTTTATTTTTGTCTTTAAAAAGACAAGTTTTTATGCCACTGTTGTTAATTTGGTATCTAAATTAGTTGATGTTGATGCACCTTTGCAGACATTTATGAGAAAATGTAAAACTGTCATACTAAACTAAAAACCCAAAACATTTAAACATTTACATTTTGCTCTTAATGTAGCAGATACAACAGTTCTAAATTCTATTTTGTTTGCATCTTAATTGATTATAGAGAAATAAAATGAATAATATGAACATGGTTCACATATGCCATATATATTGGCATTGGACGTATTTGATGAGAAATAGTGTCCCAAAATGTGCTGCAATTAAATTTCAGTATACTTTTTATTATACTGAAATTTATGAAATGTTTTTTTAATCATGTGCTACTCTTTGCTTTCAAGTAGAAACTATTGACATATAAAGGGTTTAGTTTATTATTTAAAATGATTAAAGGGTTAATTCACCCCCCAAAATCAAAAGTTCTGTCATCAATTACTCATAATTAACTTCTTCTCATAATTAACTACTTATAAAAAAGTTGAGCCCTTTAAGTACTTTTAATTTTTATTGTTCCCCTCTCTTTTTGTGTGGTATTTATTATAATAACACTGTAATGTTTCATTTACCGAATCTAGAGTTCCTGATGATTCCGATGCGAAGTCTGGTGTGATCCGGCAGAGACAAAACTGTCTAGAATCTCGTATAGTGGAGGGTCAGGATCTCCCAGTGCTTACACTCTTGCACCCTGCAGCATCACCAAAGACGTACCAGCAGCCAATCAGGTACAAAACTATCTTGCAATATATAAGAAAACCATGCTTTAAGTATTAATTGATCAGCTTTGGAACTGCTGTCGCTGGAGGAAAATAGTGATTTTGCATTCTCCATGTTATCCAATTTGGTGTTCACAAAACTTACACCATTGATGTTGAATAATAACCATTTACAGCATATCTTGCCTTCAAGCACTGTGCTCAAACATTCAACTGAACAGTTTGGTGAAAATAGGAGGAGGAGCAAAGGTAGTGTGCGCTAGGAATCAGTGACATCTTACATGGTTAGGAGTTGCGACTCTGAGATGCTAGATTACATTAAATGCTATGCATCCAGGGCATGTTGAAAGGGCAGCTTTTACAGCAGGGTAATGGGATTTAATTCAGGTCACATTTGTGCACTGCTGTGTAATTATATTAAACAAAGAGGTGCCTCTGGTCTCTGAGCAGCTAATCTGCCCTACTGTCACCCTTCATGGCTCCCTCACCTGTGCATGAGCCTGGAAGAAAAACACAATTGTGCATCATTCGAATTGAATAGTGAATGGCTATTAAAGTCCATTCAATTGCTGGATATTAATTAAGCTAGCAAACAGTACAGAATTGAAATGTGAATTTCACTGTTTTATATGGTATTAAAGTGCAGTGAAATTCAAATAACTTTACGTTGTTGAGGTTTTCCACTAGGATTTATCAATTAACAATGTTTGCGTGTATTTACAAGCAGCAATGAATTTTATACAATTATGCATTTATCATATTTAAATATGATATTTAATATATATTATTTCAATTTCATAGACATGGAAAAACATCCAGCTCAGAAAATTAAAGGGAACCAATTCTTAAACTGAAAATGTGTTTCAGCCAAAGCCACCAACTACTAGTCATAAAGTCTTAGACCCTCATTCTACTGTTTATTTAACTGAGCCTCTCTCCTGTTCCTCTGTGGACCATAAAAAGTTGTCTTTTTCAGATGTTTATTCTCTAAATTATGAAGCCGAGAGATGATTGTAGACAGTAGAGTTGGGGCCGGAACACCACAAAAGTGATTTCAGAGCACTTAAGTGTGTTCACAACACCACAAGAGCATGTTTCCTGCTGCCTGCTGCGTGTGACCTTGTTAAGCGCCTGTAAGACTTACCAGATGGGAAGTGGTTCATCAGTGGCTCACAAAAAGCACATTTTCTCACTGCCCTCATGCGTCATTCTCTCCTACGTGTCTCAGAACAGCAAATGAGACCACCGTCTCAAAGGAAAGCAAATAGTGTCTATTTTCTTCCAACATCTCTCTCTCTCTCTCTCGCTCTTTCTCTGTTTACCTTTTTAAGTAGAGATGACATATTAGAACAGACATTTTTAAATGAACAAGTTTGTAAATGCTCTAGCTTGTTTCCTAATCTAGTTTTTAATAAATATGTCATTGTATACTATGAACATTGTTGGCTCTGTCATGAATTGCTTATGTCCTCTATTAAGTGTCTGGTAAATGCATAAACGTAATATAAATGCTAAATCTACAAATGATAGATTTTTCTAAAGCTAATTACAAATTAATAAATAATTGTGATATACTAGAAGACATACATTTATTTAGTTTGCCATTTAAAAGGTTAATTTGGCATCAGTACAATCTGTCACTTAACGTTTAAAGGATTTGTTCACCCCAAATGGAAATTTGCTGACAATTTACTCACCCTCAGGCCATCCAACATGTAAATGAGTTTCTTCATCAGAACAGATTTGAAGAAATTTACCATTTTTCACTTGCTCACCAGTGGATCCTCTGCAGGGAATGGGTGCCATTAGAATGTGAGTTCAAACAACTGATAAAAACGTGACCGTAATCCACACAGCTCCAGTCCATCAATTAACAGCTTGAGAAGTATTAAGCTGAATATATGTAAAAAAAAAAAAAAACTAATCCATCGTTAAACCATTTTAACTCATCCACTTCTTGTGTTGCCTGAGAGTAAGCACATTTTCATTTCTGGGTGAACTATTACTTTAAAATATATGTAAGACCTTTGTATTTACAGCAGTGTAATCTGTTGAAATCTGTGCGATTCTCTAGAAAGAGAATTGCTTTTGCTTTTTCATTTTGTTATACATTGGTTCAGCATCAGAATAGCCTATGTTCTTTCCCGCTCAGGAGTGGATCTACACCCATGGACAGCAAATCCGCCAGCAGCAGCACTGTCTGTCCGTCTCCACCACTTTCCCTGCCTCCCAGATCCTGCTTGTGCCGTGCAACATCAGCGACGGCAAGCAGGTACCTCCACTGACGAGAACGCAGGAGACATCCGTGACACACCATAAATCAGGCCGCACTTAAAAAGCTCCCGGAGGAACCCACTGACATCAGCTCTATGAGTATCAGTCCCAGCGTTACACAGCCCCTCAGGAGAGGCTTTACTCTCAGGCCGATGTCAGCGTTTCCATGCGTCACATTTGTCATGTCAGTGTCAGGGACGTGTGGCATATTGTAGCATCAGAAAACATTTGCTTTGTTTGTTGTGCACGGAGGCGTACATACAAATAGATGCATGTGAAGTATGAAAGCGTGCTATACATTACATGCAAGATATTTTATGCTGTCCTCAGCTCATGTGCACTTACACATGTGTTCATATGCCCTCTGTTGCTGCAGCGTTGGCAGAAATCTGGCACTCACCTGGAGCACCTGGCTTCTCGATTCTGCGTGGACAGCGAGATGGCTCTGGACGGCATTGAAAGCAGTAAAATGCTAGTGATCAGCCCATGTGAACTGTCAGCACACACTCAGAGATGGGAGATGCCTTTCTCGTGATCCTTCCTCCTTGGCTTCTCCTCACGTTTCAGAGCTCAGCTGGAGTCAAAAGATGGATAGGGAGGCAGAGAGAGCGAGTGTGTACCTCCAGGAGGGCTGGGCATCTGTGTCCTGCTGTTCTGCTATGTCCACTCCCTTTGTCTCTTCGGCACACCACAGGTATGCTGGGATTTGTAGAGCGCTCTGATTCAATGACATGACCTCATTACTGCCGCTATATTAAAAAAAAATCAAGTTCTGTTAATTGCTGAAGGTAACTTTTAAGCAAAACAAACTCGAGTGAGCTTTAGAGATAATCATGCAAATACATAAAGCTGAAGTGTTGATGTTGTTTCCTATCCCAGTTTAATATGCAAAGTCAATAATAAGTAACCTGCTCGCTGGCTGATTCCCCAAAGACAATGTGACTGTCAAAACATTGCTCTGTTTTTTGAGCATCTGAAACAGGGCAGCATTTCCAAAAGGCATTGTAAACCTAAGTAGACTGTAGAAATCAGTGGCACCAATGGTCTGTACGATCAACTGAGACTAAAACATAGTTTTAATTCATTTAAATAAAGCAGAAATAAATACAATATGAATATTAAATTAACTTTCAATAAAAAAGTAGAAATAAGTACTGAACTGAAATAATTACAACATCAAAAAACAACATTAAACTGAACAGAAATAATTACATCGTAAAACATAAAAACAATACTAAATTGACACTGCTTCTTTAAAAATTCTTCACAGCCCAGCCTGACATAGCAACAGTGGCTCAACCAAAGGACAGGATCACTTTTTTTTTTTCTAAACAATGAGTAAAATTGTTATTAATTACTAATTGTTTTTATGTCATAATTATATTTACTGTAATCTATGTTGTTGTTTTTTAAAAGTATATTTGAGTACTTCCAATAGAAAGCAATAAATTGTTACATTTTTGTACTTAAAAAAAAAATAATAGTTACTTTTTTATGAATGTCTGTTTCTGGCACTGAATAAAAATGAAAAATGTAACTATCTTACGATTCAGATTTTTGGTTCTCAGAATTGTGTGATAAAGTCAGAATATTCTCATAATTCTGAGGAAATGTCAATCTTTTTTCCACCCAGAACTTGGGATTGTGAGTTTATATGTGACAGTTCTGAGGGGAAAAATGTGAATTATGTAATATAAACTTGCAATTGTGAGTAAACAGTCAAAAGCACAATTCTGAGAGAAAAATAATTAATTTGTTAATTTGCTGTTGCAAGAAGAAAAACAGAACTGTGAGTTAAAATTACTTTTTTAATTTAATTGTCGAAAACAGCATCCATACATTCAAAGCTTTATGTATGAACTGTAACGCTTTCTCTGTTATTGGTTGGCTGAGACTCTTCTTCCAAAACATCAATGTTGAGCCTGGCTTTTTTTTTTTTTTTTTTCAAAATGGTGGGGTTTTTTTTTGCCGTGTTTGTCCTTCTGACATTCTTGCAGCATAGACAACTTCATTGATTATAATGGTAGTGGCCTAGTTATGTAGCCCATGCGTCATGCCCCCTGCTTGCAATGTAGACACTCTGTTGCACTCAAGCCTTGACTGCATTGTGGGGAAGGAATATGGTTACTTAAAAAGTAGCACAGGTATTATGGTATATTATACATGTAAGAAATATCACATAACCTGGCTTATTACACCCAAAATGTGTCTCAATCACTATATTTTAAAAACTGATAAGCCTTATACTAAAGTTTGACATACATCCATAACAACCAGTCTAACCTAGCCATTCTGCCTGAATGTGTTATAGATGATCTTCTTTTCTGTCTTCCTCCCTAGGTTCCCCAGAGTGTCAATCATACTGATGCTCTCCAGAACAGAGTTTGGCAGCTGGACGCACACAAACTTGCGGGACACACACCGAGTGTGACACACACACTCACACTGGAGAACAGCACACAACCTTTTAATTTGTTATGCTTGAATTTACCCTCAACACGAAGCACTTGTGAGATACATCTGCTAGCACATCGGCATACAATAAATACCCTATTTTTCTTAATTGCCTGCTGCTCGCGTTTATTCCTTGTCGTCTGGTTGCGCAAGTAAACAGCGATCAAACTATATTTAAGGTAGTTGTTTACATGATCATCAAAAGTAGACGAATCCCAAATGATTCGCACAGGCAGCCCGCTTTAACTAGGCATGTCAGCACAGCCTCATTAGTCCATAATATAATGGCATAGCTGCTGCATGCAGTTGCAGAGAGCAAAGTTCTATCGTGCAAGCGAATGAGCTCGAGATGGGCAGGAGTGGTTTGTTCTCACGAGCTCTGCGGTCGCTGCTGGCAAGTGGAGAACTGAGACTGTTTGCCTAGAGGATCTAAATAAAGCACAGCCACATCGCCACACATGCCCAGGCGACAGGACAGGGAGGATCCAATTACCACTTCCTCAGTCTGTCCTCCTCTTCTCATTAGAAGGCTGAGTTCTGCAGGAGCTGGGAGAATACTGAGACTCAGACGTGGTGCATCTCAGATGCCCTCATCACTTGCTGTAGTCTGGCTGCCTGCACCCGGCAATTACATCCAATTAGGTTCTGGTGTTTTCTTACATAGCCCTTTTCCTAATGCTGCAGCAATTTCACCAGCGGTATTTCGTGTTAAACTCCTTGCCGAGTTTGAACCTGGAAAGCTTTGAAGAATAAACCATTGAGTCGCTGTTTGATTCCTGACATTCTATAAAAGTGTGTGCTCTGAGTAGTCTGCACGAGTCTCCACATGCCTACTCTATTTTAGTGAGAATGAGTCATTATGAGGAAGATCAAGACGAGAAGGGTGAGAGCAGAAAGATTTGTCTCAGACGTGTTAGCTAATGATATGTGTAGGAGACCTGCACTAGTCAATACAATAGAGAGGAGTCTATTTTTATGGAATGCTCGTGGTTAAGAGTGGTATGTCACAAAAGAAAGAGCTTTGTGTTTTAAAAATCATTATATCAGAAGAAAAGCTCTTTCTGTGACCTACAAATTGCTTCGCAGCACTGTAACCATGGCGTTTTAAAGCTGAAGTTTGTTATTTTTTATGTTGAAGTATTTTTTTATTCTAGCTGATCGTGCAGTGACAATTATAGAGCCATTTAAATGTTGATTTCTTTGAAATGTGTAATCGCTGTGGCTCTGTGGTGGCGCTATCAAAATGTTCGTAGTCGGCTCACAGTCATCCCAATACAGAAACATTGGCTCAGCCAACAGACTGCAGCATCTGGGTTCCAAACTCAAAGTCCCATTCATTTTTAGTGCTTTTTATGATAAATTATAAAGCAGTTAAAACAGACATACTGTGCACTACAAGGTTGTTAATCAACTGACTTTGTGGAAGCCGCCTCGTGCATTATTTCACCTTATTTTTTTAAATAAATGCTTAACAAAAGTCGCCTGGTGGGAAAAACAGTTACACATGATTTTATAAGAAATCACATCCGTCAGACATTTGAAAACAAGCAAATCTCACCAAAAGAACAACTCCCATGAATCACTGCAAATGACAGAAGACAAAACTCTCCCTATGTGTGTATGTATGTGTGTGTGCTATATATATATATATATATATATATATATATATATATATATATGTACTATTTTGCAGTAAAATGTAAAAACATTTTGATATCTATTTTTATTTTGATTATGCCAAAGCTGTTATGTACATGGTATTGTACCTTGGTTTTGTACCTAAAAATCCCTATGAGAAATATACTTCCACAACCAAGGACACTGGAATGGAACTTTAAGTGCAAGTTGGAGGCGGAGCTATGTTTTGTTTAGTTTTTCTCCAATGACGTCATTTAAAAATTGTTTAACTGGCATGCTCGACTCCATATGACCAGCTCGAACAAATTCACTGTAAACTGAAATTCAAGGTTGAGTGTTAATAGGGGTCCTATTAAAACAACTGCATTTCACCTTCATGCACATTTTGCAAAAAAAAAAAGTAAATGCTACCACGCTTTATTATTTTCCAGCATTACTTTACTCGTGAGATCAAACTGCAGCAACAAAATGTAGTGAAAATCACAAGTCTTAAGTATTAATATTACTCTAATATATTGCTGGGCCAATTGTTTTGCACATTGTAGTGGAATATTTTTCTTTGCATAAGCTTTAAGATAATTACACACTTCGTGGTCTCAAAATGTCCAGTATGTTAAACTTTAAACTTTTCATGGCAGAGAGGGGAAATGCTGCATCACCGGAGGGCTGGAAACTGCAGCCCTGCATTAGCCTGATAAAGACAAATTCAGTGTCTCTGTGATGCTAAATAGAGAGAGCAGCCCCTGCCACGACCTTGAGCATCATTCACCCAAGGTGGATTAACTTCCACTGTATTGAAGGAAAGGGGCTGGAATCCAAATAGAGAAACATATTAACTAGCTTTATTGTGTCTCAGCGGACAACAATTACTCCAGCCTTGGCATCGCGCATGAAAATGAAATGTAATCACTGAAAAGCAGCAGCAGGTGTTTCATTCCTCTTGTAAGTTCGCAGTAATCGACAGAAAGGCTTTTGTCTCCGTGTGCATCCTCTGTCTTAGAGAGATTTTCCTGTCTTCAAGACTCATGGTGTGGGGGTCATCATTATCCAGCTCTCAGAATGGCTATCAAGGGGCCACTAGCAAGCTGCCGCTGTGGGTTATCACAGACAGTGACCAAATAACTCAAAACTACAGCCCTAACACTTACACCTACTACTCCGCTGAGTGCTTCACATCGCACAATATAAAGATCACACAGATTTTTAATGCAGTGCTCTTCTGGATTTGGGAATAGAGATTCATTTTAGCTCGGTTTGTTTTGGTTTTTGGTTTTGAGCGACCGTAAATGCAGGCTGCGATAATGGCTTGTCTCAAAACAGCAACATAATACAGTTAGTGCTTCTAATTAAAATGCAGAGTTCCTGGATCAACATAAGGCGATATCTCAAGAATTTGTAGGTTTAACATTTCATAAAAGCATAGGAAACTAGCTCTACCTCTAAAGCAGCCTTAATGCCCTTTTCATTATCCAATCAGTTCCTGGTCGATAAAATCAAGCCTTTCCTATTTATTTATTTATTTATTTATTGATATATTTTTGTATTAAATATCAGGATTCACTTATCGTGAAAGTGAACCAGGTTAGCAATCCCGGAATCATGATGACTATTTTTAACCCATTGGCAAAATGAAGATGTGCCTTTTGAAAAGCATTTCAAGGTCACTTTCAGATCATGCTCGCTTTTCAAGATGGCTGTACACCAAGAAATGAAGGCATGCCAGCTGTTCTGGGACTAAATGCTGATAGAAGGGGAAAAAAACATTTCCAAAGTCATCCGTGTTTGTAGGAGTAAACACTAGGATGATCCTTTGGCAGATTATAAAGAGAAAACATAGCATGTCGCTCTTAAATGGAAGCAAGGCCAAGACCCCTACAGTCAGTGTGCTCCTCCTTCAGTCATAGAGAAAGAGAGAGAGTGAAAGGATCCCCAGCAACAGGGCACTTAAACACTCCACTGAAGAATGCGCAGCCTCTGGACACGTTGCCATTTTAAATCCCACTAAAGTAATTGTTGGCTATTTAAGAAATCATCACAACTGTTGTCCTTAAGTAAATACCATTTGAAAACCATTCACGTGATTTCAAATCGGTTCTCCGTATGCATAAGTGGCAGTGTGCAAAAATGCTCGGAGATTAGTTTACACCTTTGCCTGTGTAATGTGCCTCCAGTAAGAAATACGCACGATGGCAAATGTTAGGATATATCAGATGATTGGATGAAACGGTTGACCAATCAGAATCAAGTATTTCAATCCCCAAACTTTCCAGAACAACGATTTGATTACGGGGTTCCAATGAGTGGCGGTGCACGAATATCAGTCCGCTTAAATGATGGTATTATCAGTCAGAACATGTTTTTGCATTTCACTGACTGACTACACTGTATTTTTCCTCTTTTTTGAGTAAATATGCTCTAGAACAAAGTGTCTGCCATTTTGCTTGTGGATTTTAAGTTTGCATTTCTCTTTGGGGTGTTACCCCAATTTTATAAAAAGACTCGTCCACGTCTACTTTTAACATTTAATATAAACATGCCCCAACATCTCTGTCACTGGAGTGAGTTCATTTACATAACACTGCCCAAATGTTTACGTCAAGTAAGAAGGCAGAACTATTATTCCCGTTGTATTGTTGCTGCCAGTGCCATGTTCTGGAGCCACTGTGTTTCATTGTGCTTCCAATAGAGGACACAACTAGAAATCAATGGTTAGAGTTGTCATAACACTTCTCCAGAACAGTTCAGCACAAATATTGAGTGTGTGTTCAGGCATTTTATTGAGAACTGATTTTGAACCTGGAGAGCAATCAGAGCTCACCTGACTCTTTCAGAACAATGAGCTTAGAAGAGAAGACGGGGCATAGAGGAGTAACAATAATGTACAGTATGTAGAAAATATTGTGTGTTTTTTTTTTTTAACTTAAACCCCAAAAAAACAAAGAGATGCAAAAAAATCATATAACCCCTTAAAAACGTTCCACTATGCATTTGGCTGGAATTTCTTTTCATGTTATCAAAAACGCTTTCTGTACAAAAAATCACACCTACATCTGAATTTTGTGGGATGACTGCCTCCTGAAGGTCTAATATTTGTTTTGGTTTGACATGGTTACGTTAGCTTTAAAAAAACAAATCAGAGCAACGCTGCAAAGCCTAACAAATAACTGCACTGAAAAAATCTAATACTACTCCCAAAAATGTTTATTTATTGGAACAGTTTGTTGGATATATATCCAGTTCGATCTTTATAGTCTACTTGCCTGCATAATGCTTACAAATATTAGTTGCCGTTCTATATCTCTGTGTCTTAATTTTATGATCAAAGATCTGTACTTTTTATTTTGGGGAAAAAAGAAATAATGCAATACAGTGAAATATAATGAATAAAAATATGAATGCAGTGGACTTTGCAGGGTTAAATGCTCGATTTGTCTTTCCGAAATCTCTGCAGGATCATAGCGTTCTCTGTTTTACCCAGTAAACAGTTTCTATTATAAGCCTCCCCTGCCAACACTGTCAGCAGGGTTCTGTGCACTTGAGGGGGAGGACACAGAAGAATCTCTTCAGGGTTTGTGTGTTAGCGTAACTCCACTGACTCCACAATGCTAGTCGCTCAAGAGGTCAACAAAAAGAAGATCCACGGTTCCACTACTGCTTCTGCTCTGTGGGGCTCCGCCAGCACCCACATCTCCCCATCAGTTCACATCGTTTAAAAGATCAGAACAGTGGGGGGCCATTATCGATTTTCTCTGTTATTGCTGAGTTCATGTCTAGGAGTTTGGCAGGGCTTGTTATGTGCTGGCCCCCTTTGTCAACTGCATAACCCCGCTGATATTTCTCTCTGATATTGGAGGGAGGGCGATTGAAAGTAAAAATTGCCAGAGACAAAAAGGTCAAAAGAAGTGCCACGCATGAAAATGTAAGATCCCGGCCAAAAAGACCAAGATGAGCGAGGATGAATTGCTGTCAGGAGATGAAGAATTGAGGATTTAGCGGCAGTAATTTCTCAGCCTTTGTTCTAAGCTCATTCTGCTTGATCACTCCTCGTGTTCAAGCGTGTATGGTTTCCCATCATTGATTTTGCCCCAAACTGTCCAATCACTCTGGAAACGTTGTTCTTCTCTAAAGAGACTGTTCCACTAAAAATTTAATTCTGCCATTTTTCACCCTCGTGTTCAGTAGCTCCAAAACCTACACACTTAAAAATAAAGGTATTTATTCGATGCCATAGAAGAACTTTTCTGTCTAAATGGTTCTGTAAAGAAATCAGATCTGAAGTACCAATTCTTACAAAAGGTTCTTTGAGACAAAAGAAGGTCCTTCGGAGTCTAAAAAGGTAAGAAAGAGAGGCAAGAAGATCTTTTAAAGAACAAGTGTGTAAATGGAACCGAAAAATGGTTCTTCTATTATTGCACTGTTGTGAAGAGCACTTTAACCATCTTCATTTTGGTGCACCAGACTTTTTATTCATCATGCAGAACTAAAATGAGATGTTTTTAAAAACTGGACTAGAAGATTGGAAAAAGGGAAGGTCTGGTCCAATGAAAAACCGATTTCTGCTGCAACTTATTTGAATAACAGGGTAAGATTTTTACTTACTAGAATAACATGAAAACATGGATCCTCTGCTTTCGCTAAGAATGCTGCTTAATGCAAAAGATGGCATTATCAGTTCTATTTGGTGTTTTAACAGAATTTGAAGATGGTAAGGGTTGTTGTGCAATACCCTGATTTACTCCTGTACATGTTAACATAATCTATAATGAAAAAGGTGCATTTTACTGATTTGCCTTGTGCTTTTCTTCCTGTAGCCTGTTAAATGAAGTGGATTACCAGCGCTGACGCTAAATACAGAGAAGAAAAAAAAATCCCTGCTCATTCCCCATCAGTGCTCCTTCTAGAGTGGGAAATTAATACTGTCTTGATTCACCCTTGCATTACCCTCTCCTCATTTTCTCTCCTTTTGTAGCAGCTCTACGCCACCAAATTTGGATTTTTTGCTTGATGTGCGAACCGCAGTGAATCTTCCATTAGTGAAGTTTTCCCCTTGCATGACTGGTTGTATACATGTATCTTTGGGCGCTTTGACATCAGGTAATCTTGTTTCGGCGACGAACCACGGGCGATGGTTGTGACATTTTATCGCGCGAACATGGTATTTCAGATGTGCAGCTGAAGCGTAAGTTTTTCTCTCTCTCATTCGGGTGTTTTCATCGCTCTGCCTCTCGATCAGCCATCGATCTCCATTTGGCTGCTGTGGTTTCAGTAATTACACAGCAAGCACAGGGCAATTAAATGAGTTGATTGCGCTTTGATGCCTCCTGGGTCCCTCCGACTAATGCGGTTTTCATGCGACCTGATGTTTTAACTGCTTGGGACCCGAGTCAAGCAAAGAAATCATTTCATAATTGCATGCTTTTAGCGCCACGTTTGATTCATTTATCAGCCACCTACATATGGAAATTTTGCTTGCTCGGTGGGTGTTTCTAATAGAACATGAATGCACAATGAGGTGGATTTAAAAAAAAAAAAATGTCCCCTACTAGATTAAAAAACACGCCTGATATTTTATCAGCTTTTCTCTTTGTGTAGAATCCTGCTCTTATGACTTTCTTCTGTGGAGAACATAAAAGTGGGATTATTTTGTGTTTTTGCCTACATACAGTAGTAGAAGTCAGTGGTCAATGAAACTGTTTGATTAGTATTAGCATTCTTCTAAATATCAAATTGATATCCCATTGATATCATTGATGGCCTTTTTAAGCAGCACACTGATATATAACTCCAAGTGACTGAGCTGGGTGACCGAGCTTGAATCTCAGCTTGTAATCCTTTTCTAAATAATTCTGTGTCTCCCATTTTTTTTTCTATTTTGTATAATGTCCAATCTTAATAAGTATATACAGTGTGTGTATGTGTATATATATATATATATATATATATATATATATATATACAGTATATATATATATATATATATATATATATATATATATATATATATATATATATACTGAAATTGTTAGCTTACCACCATTTTTCAAAATAGATCTTAATATACCACAGAAATAATAAAAAAACTAAATATCATATGCTTTTTGAAAGAACACGAGGGTGGGTAAATGATAATGTATTTTCAGAATGTTCTTGTTTTGGGTGAACCATCCTTATGGATCCAGCTGGACGTCTGGCAACTGGTTGCATGGACCTTTTTTCAGTACTGGAAAAAGTGCAGCCAAACCAGACAAAGAGACTCCAGAATAATCCTTACAAGAATGTTCTGTAAGAGAAACTGTTCTGTCCTGACACTCAATGAGTAGGCTGCACGAGCATGTACAGTACACAAAAGACACTGACCTGTCAGATATGAAAGCTTTTTTCTGCTTTGGTGCTTAGTGTTTACTGCAAGCATGCTGCGCGTGTTCAAGCACCGCCAGATCAGAGCCGCTGTTCAACACTGTGTGTCAGACTGCACATCTACCTTCTCTTCTTTTCATGTGTTTTCAGCCACACATGCACACCCTATAGGATCAAATGAGCTGGAGCCAAAAAATAAAAAAATTTTGCTTAATACCATGTAAAGAATGTTTTCTTAGGTTATTTGTGATGGAACCAGTGAATCATTGTGGGATTTTTTCAGTGTTGATAAAACATCAGCTAGAATCTTTATCTTTTTTGATCTAATCTCTTCTAGAAAAAGAGTTTTTGTATTAGTCTGCGCCGATTTAAAAGTGTACATATCGCTAATCAAGAGGTCCTCGCATTCTTCACGAATGCTGATTCCGCCCCTGCTGTTGCATTGTTGGTAAGAAAATGTTCTTCGATTTTAATTAGGCTATAAATTATAACTCATCCGTTTAATGACATCCAAAATGTCCTTCACGCTGCCTGTAAACTCTTATATTTGAAATCTATACACTGCCGAGAGGTTCTTTTAAGATCCCTTTAATGATAAGACCGGAGTTGGGTTCAAATGAACCTAGGCAGTCTGCACTACCATTTGTCACCTCTCTCACGGCACACAATGGGCATGACAAAGACACAATGGGTGAATAAATACTGTCCGCCCTAACCACTGCCTGCTTGACTTTTCATTTGGCCCAGTTTGTCAGGTCCATCATGATCAGCCTCTGCGTCGCCCCTGCATTATTTAGACCAGCTTCACGAATGCTGACTGGCCAATGGGCTCCTGCAGTTCTTTTGCTCTTCTCTCATACTGCAAGATAATGCAAATATTTACACAAAAAAATAATAGGAATATAAAAATAATGCTATTGACTAGTTTAAACAAAAATGAAATGAATCAATGTCAGATGATTATATGCACATTAACACACTTTTCAAATTGTTGGGATAATGTCTTTTTGTCTTTCGGTTTTATGTGCTTATCAGGGCTGCATTTATTTGATGAAATACTTAAAACAGTAATATTGAGAAATGTTTTTGTAAGTTAAAATAACGTCCTATTATGCTTTAAAATATCGCAATGCTGCATTATTGTCAGCTGTTATACATGATCTTTCAGAAATCATTCTGATATGCCTATGTATTATCAATGCTGTGTAATTTATAATCAACCTTTTTAAGATTCTTTGATAAATAAATAATTTAAAAATCGACAGCGTTTATTCAAAAACAGAAATCTTTTGTGATCTCTTTTTCATCACAAAATGTTTATATCTTGAATGTTTCTGTTTACACTGAAAAAATGTACAGTATGGTCTCTGTTTTTCCTTGCTTGCTCCTTTTTGTTTATTTCTCCTCAAATGTAGTATTCAAGGGGTTTCAGGATTTAATGAGATGTCATGATTCCATTATAAAGACTTTTTAGCTTTTAAGCTGTCCACTGAGATTTTGTGACCTGAATTCCTAAGTCTGTGCTCACCTGTGATCTTTTAATAGCTCAGCTTAAAGTAATGCATGAAAGAATGTGAGCCGTGTGAAGGGATCCGGAAAGATTTTCGTTGTGGAGCACCTCATCTGATGTCGCTTTCCCAAGGGCTTGTGGGAATCTCGGTGCGACTCTGCAGCTGTGTGTGTGGAAAGAGGTGCTATCAGATCAGTAGAACAGAGGATGTGTTCCTCACTCCACCCGCTTGAAACTAGGACGACGTTTCCTTAACAAAAAAGAGCCCACCAGTGGCACCACAACACTCTCCAGGGTTTTCTTCTCATATGCCAGGATCTGACATCATCTTTACTGCTTGGCATCAGTCAGTCCGCCGGTTTGATCTACCAGACAGCTACGTTTCTTGCCTCTTGCTGCTTCTCCGGCATTAAAATGTTTATAGGCCTACTGCTCAAGTGGGTAAACGCAGGTCATTTTGTTATTAAAATGAATGGCGATATGGACGATGTATAATTTATTTTTTCACTTTCTAATCTTATTCCATGGTCTTCAGGAGACCCAAACGCTAAATGTAAGAGGAGATTCCGTTTCAAATGCGTCTCTGATTGGAAAATTCAGATAATTGTGAAGGTGTCAAAAGAAAAAAGTGGAAATTTATCATGTGGAGACACATTCGTAATGTGTCCTTAAAATAAATATAGCTATTCATCGTTTATGAGATTATGATAACTTATGCAACGTGTGTTGAGGAAGTGAGATGCTACACTAATTGAATCTCAGATGATAAAATTGAAATGTAATCTTTTTTTTTGTCAAAGTGCTGGATATTTTTTGGAAAGTGCTGGATCAACATAATCTCCACGTTAAAGTGGCCCTATTATGGATTTCTATTTATGAAATTACCTGCGTGTGTAATGAAACATCCTGCAAAGTTTTAAATCTGAAATTCAAAAGAAGCAGTCTCTCAAAAGAACTCTGAATCACAAACTAATTATTTTAAAAACGATGCCAAGTCGTTTCATGCTGACGCTACAAAATGAATCGATTGGGAGTCGTTGAGCAAGAAAGACGCACAATAAATGAATGTTATAAGATCATAAAAGTGCATGCATGCAAAGCTGTTTTCGGGACTTTCAAAACAAATCTAAACCTTTCATTACCCATTATATAGGGGCATTTTAAGATTGTAATAATGCTATAGGAATGGTAATCTAATGTTTTAAAATATATATTTTAATATATTTGATGGCATGACTTATGTGCTGGTATATTACATATATATGCATTTGTGCATGAACAGTATCTCAAATATTAGTAGAAATGAAATTCTGGTATGAGTAATTTACTAAATTACACCTGCCTAAAACAGCATAAAGATTACTAGAGAAGTCGTTAAATATATATATATAAATATACATATATATATATATATATATATATAAGAGAAAGTGTCACTAATTCGTGTGAAGATGTCCTGCAATTGATTTTTAAAGTGCACATATTCTATATAGTCTCTGAAATGTTATCTGTACTGACATTTTGTAGGAAAAAATAGCTAATTTAAGCTTTACAATAATGCCGCTCATAGCAGCAGCTGAAGATTGCTTCTTATGGGTACATTTAAGGCGCCCATTGAATAGAACAAGGTACAGCAGGTTTCGTGAGGGATTTGCTATTTTAGTCTCTAAATTGTAGTGCTTCATTTCATTTCCAACATATTAAAGTCTCTTTGGATAGTGAACATCTGCACTTTTATCTGCGTTGTGTCTATTCGAAATGACTGACATTTTGAAATTCAATAGCTGTAATTTTTAATGACACTCCTTGCCGAAAATAAATAAATAATCTCTTTTGGCCTTATGTCTGTGTTCATTCCCTCTGTTTACCTTTTTGGCAGGTGATTCTTGTGCTGCATGCAACTGGATTTTAATTAAAAACTACTTCCTCGGCTTCGACCGCCAGTGGAGCTGTTGTTTTTGAGAATATGAACGTACACAACATCTAAAACATGTTGACAGCAGCTTGCTGGGGACTGACATTAATAAGGTTGTCTAGCTGTCTGACACCATCTCAACATGAGGGTCTAAAGTTTTCCCTCCATTGACATATCTCAGCAGGTTCTGCAGTAACCGTAAGACACATTCAGCAGTTCACCTTAAATTGGACGGAGTGGATTTGAAAGAGTGAGCCTTGGGCATTGGTGAAGTGGTGTAAGTCTTGACCAGTAACTATTACTACACTGCTAAGAAGTGAGAAGAACATTCGTGAATTCAATTATACACTTTCTTAAACTGACCACTGCACAATAAGGATCATGGCAGAAGGACAAGAGAGGGCTGGGAGGTGAAGTTGATTGAAGGTTTTAAATGAAGGCCGTTTTTTTATTTCTGTTTTGAAAAACAGGTGGGCAATATCGTCTCGAACTGAACAGCATCATAAATCACGGGCCTTAAGTGATTGGGCTGAAATCAAAGTGGGGATGGCATAAAAAAATTGCTTTTGCATGCTAGTAAAGTGGACTAATATTAGCACTGGATGAGCTTAACAACAGTTTGGAGTTCTTAAGGAATATTTCACCCAAAAAATGAACATTATCCTAGATGCAAATGAGTTTGTTTATCATCCATCGACCTGATTTGGAGAAATGGCAGCATTACGTCCTTGCTAACAAGTGGATCTTGGGTTCAAAACCTGGAAGAAACATCACAATATTCCACAAATAATGCAATTTAAGCTTTCCTTATCTGGCCTAAGGAAACTGGCCCATTATGCAAATAGTAACAAGTCAGTTTTTTTAAACATTTTGAACTTAGCGTTGTATGGCTGACTCATGTTATTATTTGAAATCAATTGAATATTTGACTCATATTT
This sequence comes from Puntigrus tetrazona, assembly GCF_018831695.1. Taxonomy (NCBI): domain Eukaryota; kingdom Metazoa; phylum Chordata; class Actinopteri; order Cypriniformes; family Cyprinidae; genus Puntigrus; species Puntigrus tetrazona. Next base: position 19,381,574 of record NC_056718.1, read on the forward strand.
AAGCTGGAAACAATGGTTTGAAGTATAAAAAACCAGGATGACTAGAGTCCCATTCTGCCAGGAGAATCTTGGTGACAAGTGATGTAATGTAATTGTCTCAATTGTTAATGAAGAACAAATTCATCTTGACTGGCCTGAGGGTGAGTAAATTGGGTGAACTGTTCTATTAATAATCAAATCTGTTTTATCTCTCCTTGTTTAATGAATGTATAAAAAGCGCTATGAGTCAAACTGTACACCATTTTAAGAAGGCGTGAAGAAAACAAGAACTAGTGTTTCCTCTTTTGCTATCTTAAGTCATCTTTAAGGCTACATGATCATTTTCTTGTTTCCCTTTGGTAACTAAGAGATGGGCTAAATGACATCCAGTTGTGCGTGAGCTGCAAAAAATGACATTCTTCAGTTGAGGAAACCGGAGGTTCAGAGACATTATGTTTCCACCCACTCCTAATTGTATTTGCTCTCACAAGCTGTCAAAGTATTAGACTTAAAGTATAGCTCAGGCTTATTTTCATGTAGCTCCAGGAATATGGAATTCTGATATATATATATGTGTATATATGTTTATTAACTATTACTATTGTGCATAAAAGCCTTATGGATATTGATAGGAATACCTGAGCTAGCATAAAAAAATCAACCATCACTGTACAAATGCTAACTTTTAAAAATAAAATATAAATATCACATTTTAATGTCAATGCTACAACATTTGCAGATCATTACTGTACCTTTTTGTAGCATTTGCATTTTTTAATTTGGATTCAATATTTCGTTCGTTGACCGTGCCCATATTTACTCCTCTGTGACCTAAAACTAAATATATGTAATGAATATATTAATACATTTGGTTGTTGATTGGTCAGCTTCATAAGTGAACATGGATGATGTGACAAAACATACAATAGTTTTAAAAGTAAAAACAAAAAAAGTTGAATATTACATGTATGTGTGTGTTTTATCTCACTTTGTCTCCAATTTGAAAGCCTGAGTCAGTTTCAAACATGGTTATTCTGCTGCACTGGTGGACCACTGAGAGTTTTCCATTAATTTAATTAAATATACAACAGAGGGAAAAAATGCAATCTGCATGGTCTGTGGTCACAACTTGAAAAGATTAATAGCTTCCAGGACATAAAAAATAATCTAATAATAACCTTACTTTCTTGGGAAAGAAGATATTTCTTATCCTTAATGGCTCAAATGAAATAATGCACAATCTGTGGCTCCTACTTTGTTTCAAACAGGGCTCTGTGTGCATATATTTGGCAATGTTGTTATAGTTCTCCTAAGCAGCTGCTAGCTTGTGAAGTGATCTAACAGCAGTTTGGTTTGTTTTGGAGAGATAACAACAGTTTGTGGTGTTGACTGCGGTGTGTTGGCAGCAGATGCCATCAGTCCAGTGTATTCACAACATGCATTAGTCGTGTTTCAGAGAGTGGACATTGTTTAATTTGCTGTCTTGGAAGTGGCGGTTGCTCTGTTGTGTTGTGATTACTTGTCTGGCTGCAACAAATATTTATCAGTATCGCGCAGATCTTCCATAAAAAGCAGTTTATAATAACGGTCAGTAAAAGATTGAAGATCTCATTAAGCGTGGAGCCAGCTGTCTCTGATGATAGTGCCTGCCTCCTGTACGGCCCAGCAGAATTAGGTCTTGTGAGTATGTAGATTGCTGTATCTTAGGGTGTCATAAAAAGCCTTTGAAGTTTTACAGAAGCTCTGGCAATTAATCAGATGAACTTCAACGCAACCTTCTGCATTGCTGAGAAAAGGAGGAGGAAGAAGTAACATTGCATTGTGCCTAACGGTTTAAGCGGTACATACTTTCATCAGAGAGGAGAACAGATCACAGGGAAAACTGATGCCTGTTCTTATGACTAATTATATTGATTTGATATGAGTCTTCAAGCTATTGGAGGCATTTAAAACATTTTAGCATATGAATCATTGAAATAGATGCAATATATCACAGAAATGCGTTACAAATTGCCGATTCACTCCAGAATTTCGCGCACTATATCATTGGCAAGTAATGCATTTTTCCAAAGTCGTTTTTCCAAGTGAAAGACAAAATAGTATTTTTATTGTAAAACATGCTTTAATAAATTGATTTTATCACCTTTAGAAAACACGAATATCATATTTTATTTTTCGATTAAATGAATATAATTTGACTTTTTAAAGCAATTTGAATATGGAAACCAATTAAAATTACATTTAAAAAATACTAAAATTCAACAAATGTGAGAAAATTAGCTATTATAGTTTGATATAGATTCAGTCTAAATCAAGATCTCTAGTTTAATGGCTTATATGTGATTTATTTTCATTTAGACATTATAAAATTTCACAAGAATGTGAAATTTGAAGAAACACTGAAAAAGTATTTTCTTGTAAAACGAACTCCAATAAGTTTTTTTTTGCTGTGTAAAATTCACTTGTTTTATTTAGCGAACAACAAGTACAGTAACTCTGTAGTACTCTCTTGGCTTCAATAACTTCACTCTGAAAGGAAAATGCTGATGCTTCAAAGTGTGTCTGTGCCTAGCAAATTAAGCGGTTGTGATGAGTGGCAGTTGGTGGGCACATCTTTACAGTAATTTGTATGCTATTTTGTTGTGTTACCTCACAGTAGGAGGATCCGGTCTTTTACTGGCTCTGTCTGGCCAGATTAAGCCTCTAAACTCATCTGATACAGCAGAGCATGTACTGCTACACAAAGAAAGTCAGTATTGGGAAGGAAGTCACTCAGCAAATAATAAGTGTTATTAAAGGTGAAATGGGAATTTTAATTAGCTGAGTCAAAAGTACATGGAACTTTAACAATGGTTGCTCTTTCACAGGCACCACGTCTCTGTCAAGCCCTGTTGATGTGACTGCTCAGCTACAAGCATTACGTCCTTCAGCCCGTTAAATGCTTTAATAGAGGTAAAATCCCTTTATGTGCAGATACTACTCCCCTGAGTCTAGTTTTACTATTGGCTGATTTGTCATTTGGCTGACAGTTTTCAGCAAAGAAGTGACATACAGTATACAAGTTATCTTAATTTGGGCACTGGGAGGTTAGTGACAAGGACAGTGACAAGTGCTTTGCTCGTTTTCTAGTATACGATTACTACTGGGCAACAGGTCACTTTAAAATGTTTTCCATATTTTGATACAGTTACTCCACGTTTTGCACAGAAATGCATGCGGAAATGTGAAAGACATTTCCAAGCATGCTCTGTGCTTTTGTTCTTTAGTTAAATACGTGAGGGTTCACTGTCTAAAGTAACCTATATTTTGAATCATAGCAATCCTAGCTGGATATTTGCTCTGCCAGCTTAAAGTTAGAAAGCCCAACTGGGGCATCTTTGTGAGATAGTCAGTATTTGAGCAGATGGATTGAGTAAATGATTTAAGTAACTGCTGCGTGAAGAACCACCTGTTTTATTCCTGGTGAATTAGCTTACATTGTGAAAACCTTCCATACTTCGGATGCTTTCCAAGGTAGAGTATGTCCAAATCTAAAGTTAGCTTAGCTTCCTCTCTCATGAGATATCTTTATCGTGTTTTCATTTTAAAGGCAGTGTAGATGTATCCTTTGCTGCCTTTGATATCCCTAATCATACAGATTTCCATTCTAAGATGGTTGAGCACAAAAAATGAAATAAATATGCCATCTGAAAGTTGTATTTGGTGGTCAGTTTATTTTGATATTATTCCTAGTGAAATCAGTATTATTTATTCATTGGTTATCACTAAATATAGATCATTGTCCGTTACTCTGCCCAAAACCTACCTGAAATCGGTTTTATATATGTTTTCATTCCACTTGACCTGCAAACTCATTTCGATAAGACGGTAGATTGACTGTCTAGTTTCGGATACAACCTTTTAGTAGTCAGATAAACTAAGTTCACTCATGAAGATGTTGCCAACTACTGGTGTAATTATTTAAACTGCAAAATATCTCACCACTATACCAAGTAGTGGCTATAAAAGTATGTAATAAAAATGAAGTAAATTTCACCAGTTTGTAATTATACACTGGAATATATAGTTCTGCGTGTGTGTTCCTACTTAATTGATATGTTAATGTGTGAGGCATGAAAAGAGACATCAGAAATGAGATAGATGAGATCTACATAGTACAGAGCTCATGTTAGTCTTGGTGACCCATCTTGGATCATCTAGTGCTCATTGATTTTCTACTCTTTAGTTGTGAAATCAGCTGAACAGACCTGAAACAGCCCTGTAATAACCAAGGTGCAATCCGGGAATCACTTCAGAGTGTCGCTGTAGTCCCACGTGAGACAGATTTGATAAGCCGGCCATATACTTCATCTTACTTAGGCGCAATTAATACCAACAATCGAAGAGGCTTGTGGTAAACTTTAACTTAAAGATTACAGCTTAACTACAATGCAATCAATGTGAAGTAAATAGGCTGTTTGTTCAATTTGTAGCTTAGACCAGTTACAGCCACACTAGTCAAAATAGCTCCAAGCCTATGAATTTTTAATAGCAACTATTACACGTCCCCTGGTTCCCATGCTTGATTAAATTATTCAATGCAGGGACTCATGAGTTCCCTACAGCTGGTAAAATACCAGTCATTATAAGTCTTCATTAGAAATTTATCGTTGGATGGCAGATAAGATTCTAATTGTCTTAACCTATTAAGAGTTAAATACCATCTTCTCCAGTTCTTGTATTTATCAGTTTGCTCTGGCCCTGTCTGCCAGCTCGTCTCAAATCCTTGCTCTTACTCACTGTCAAAACTGATACCACATCTATTCAGAAGCTCAGCAGGTGCTCATGAGAAATGTCAGGAATAATGGGATAATAATCTTTTAGCTTAGATTGATCAGCAGTTTAATTATTCATGCAGCTATAACTCATGACATGAAAAAGAATGTGGTATATTGAAGGCTTCTGATACAATCCTTTAAAACTATAGCTCACTAAACTTAAAACATTATTATTTAGTTTAGACATTGTACCTATTTTCACATTTGGCTGTGCCTTCAGCCATATTATGAATCATACCTTTATGGCTTTTAATGTTTTGGGACTGGTCGATACAGATGGAAAGTGTGCAAATGGATTTCTCCTTTTTGACAATGGATGTTCATTGATATAAGAATGCAGGCAAACTTATTGGCTTTGGTGCCTTATTATGCTGGTAATGTGGCCTCAAACACATACATTTCTGTGACAGCTCCCAATGGGCAGCCTTTAAGGCAATAGACATTCTTTAGCTGTGCCGATAAATCCTATGCATGAATTCTCAGACCATTATCAACACAGCCCACTCTGAGAACTTTTAAAGAAAGATACTGTACAGCAACTCTGTCAAAGTGAGTTATTAGGATGCCTCAATACTTCATCCTATACTAGCACTCTGTGGTTTAAATTCAAATTTACAAGCTATCATGGAGAAGAAGCAGTTGCTGTAGACAATATCTTACTAATAACCACATTATCTTTTTAATACCAGATAAATGGAAAAACTCTCTCTCTTTGTGTAGGTGCAGATCCAGAAGATGTGAAAGAAAGAGCCTGAACCACCCATCTGTGTGCTGTGCAGCTTTATTATTTTGAGCTTCTGTCTGCTAACATATGTTAGGTAAAATGATAGATTAGGTGTATTTATAAAGGAACAATAATTGTTAAACATAGTAGCTAAAACCCAGTTATTACAGTGCATGTTTTTCTTGAGTTAACCAAAAAGTGAAAAAAATCTGGCATAATTGACTTGCCTTCATGTCATTTCAAACCCAGGCTTTCTTCTGTGGAACTAGAACTAGGAGCAGTTTTGAATGTGGGGGCCTTTTTGTGTGCAATAGTGATGAATGGGGACTGGCATTTCTCTAAGCTTGAAAAACCACCATATCTTTGTATAGACATCAAATATTATCTACAGATTAAATGAAGCCTGCAGGCTGTTTTATCTTAAAGATTTCACTCAACAAAACCGTCCTTTACAACATCATTTTCACTACAGTTGCTATTATGTTTTTTGTCATTCTTCCTTGATAAATCAGAATCCAGTGTTCCAGACAGGATATAAAAACAAATAAATAATGTCATTACTATGTTTTCATTTCTGTTAACTGAGATGACCGAATCACTGAGTTATTCAGGTAAGCAGGGAATCAGCGCACATAAATTAATCAGTCATATTGTGAACCGGTTTCTATTGATTCATTCATTAAAAGCAATGTTTTGTTCAGCAAAACTAGTTAAAAATGTGTTAGTTTCAAAAACTAGGATATAGCCTATATTTTGCATTTTATTGCATTGCTTCTGGGAGACCTTTTCTTCTTGTTTAGTCTTCAACAGCTCACCACAAACAGTGGAAACGCGTCACGCATGCTATATTCTTTAACAATTCATCTTGTCAACAAAAACATTCATTCGAAACACACCAGACCAGATTCAAACTCAGGTCCCCAGCAGGCTATAATAACTTCTGCCATTGCACACTATTTCCCCTGGCCTTTTCAAACACGACTATCTGGTCACCTAATGCGCCATCTGATTATTTTCGAACATCACCTTCTCTATCCTCAATTAGAATGTAATCCATCACGGCTGAAGCACTCAAATTCCCCGCCCAGTCAGGAGCGGTGACAAAGAGCTGAACTGTGGGAAGAGGCCTGTGGTGTCTGACAGAGGGAATCACTCCGCATGAGTGCACCTGACTGGCAGGACGTCACCTCAATCTCTTTACTGACACAACTCCTTGAGTTCTCCAACAACAGCTCATTTGAATCATGCTACATCTCCTGCAGAAGACGCAAAAACTGTGCTGATATTAAGAGTTAAAACTGCTTTACGTAAAAACGCTTGTATTCCTCAGTGAGATTGCTAGCAAATGATGTTAGCTCCTCTATTATTTACAGGTGTTTCATCTGTCTCACGCTCAAGCTTTCTTGTTCTGTGCCAGACGCACTTAATGTGCCATTCAGGCGTCATTCATTCTTGAAAGCAGCTCATTGAAGACATTAGTAACAAACCATCTAACAGGGAATATTCTCAGAAGATATGAACAAATATAATTCCAGTAATGCTAGTAGAAGTTTATCTGGTCTTTAGTAAAGTTCTCAAAACATCATTTATACAATGCTCATATGTTTTCGCTGGACTTTTTCTGACATTTTTAAATGTTCAGGAAGATTCAAAGCAACATTAAAGTGTGTGAAATATTTAAATGTTTTGTTCATATAAAAAAATGCTTTGAACATTCAGAGAACATTCCGATCACATAACTTAATAATAAAAACGCCTTAGTACATATTTTTGTTAGCTGAAAATGACCAAACACGTCTCAATTTAAATAGCCATGAAGAGTGACTTTACAGTCCAGGGCTTAAACGAGTTTCAAAATAACTCGCTGTCTTCAGTATGTGAATCTCCACTACAACCAGAATATGTCGTTTCTACAGTTATTAGACTGAAAATGCCTTCGTGTAAAACTGAAATCTCATTAAATGCTAAAGAAGCTCAGGATCATAATGTAACAATCTAAAATGGAATAGGAATTTTTTTTGTAATAAAATCATCATTATTTCTAACATTGTGAAAGTCACAGAAAATCAGAGGCACAAATCATGCGCAGCAGCAGGCGCCCATAGAAAGTGATTCTGGACATTGTGGAAACACCAATTGCCTTAATGGCCATAATAATGTTCGGGCTATTAGCGTAGGGCAGCAATATTTGATACAGGCACACATTTACAGTGCTGTTTAATCCTGCTGTGCAGTGGACGGGAGTGCTCTATGACTGACCCGCTTAATCTGCCTGTGGTTCTGACCCACCTGCAGTTAAGTCCATCAGTCCATTAGCTTCCTCACCATTAGTGATAAGGCCAGGTGATTTTCACATCTCACTCTGTCCTCCTTTCAAATCCTCCATCACTCCCACCACCATACACTCAAACATTTGCATGCATATTGTGTTTTTTATATCCTATTTTATCCCTTTGAACACTATTCACCATGCATTCATTTTGATTTCAGTCCAGTGTGTGATAAAGAGTGTGACTGAAAACCTTTTAGAGCTCTTTGCTTAAATGTTGTGTATTGCATTGCTCGAAAGTTGTTTTATTTAAATTCCACATAATTCCATCATTTATTTCTAGGAAACAGGATACTAAAAAATATATAACGTATTGTGGGACTGACATCATATTTTTTGTTCATCTTGAGCTCTGTTAATATTGTGTGTAACATTTCTTTCAAAATTATATTAGGAGAAATAAAAATGGAAAATTGTTGGAACGTTGTGCATTAAGTAGCTTATAAAATAAATGTGATGATATAACTCAAACATTAAATTATTCCTAATCCAAATGATCTGAGTTCATACTGTATGGAACTAGCTGATTTTTTCAATGCATAATTTAATATAATAGTTGATGAGATCACATCTGAAATGATTAGTGTTCCTAGTTACTCCCAAGGAAATTTTACCAAAACATGAATAATTTCTGGCGATTACTTGTGAATTATTTATTTTTAAGTACTTGTTTGGAATCTGACGGCACCTATTCACTGCACAAAAACTATTGGTGATGTAATGTTAAATTTCTCCCAATGTATTCTAAACATACAAATTAATCTACATCTTGATGACTGAGTACATTTTACACAGATTCTCAGAACTGGGTGAACTATTCTTTAAGCAACGCTGTCTAGAAGCAACTTAGATATTACCACTGCAGCGATCTAATTTGTTGTATTTCTTGAGAATGGGTTTTCCAGAGCTAGCTGCAATAAACCCAACACCTGACATGGTCATAATTTTAACAGGATTGAAAATATGCCTTGGCATTTATGCTATTAAACACTCCACTGTATGGCTTAATATGTGTGTATAATTGGATCCTTGTGGAGCCACTCAATCTGTTAAATGCTAAGAATGAGCCACCAGCCCACATCACAGCTCAAGAGGAGTGAGTAAGAGAGAAAATTATGCTTTTTCCTGTCAATACATTAGGTCCGTAGATGTAATGCTACACAGCCATGAACTGTAAAAATCGAATGTATGACAAAATCACAAGATAAATGAAGGATGACAGATTCCTTTAAATAACCTCTATTTGCGGTATCGCTATATATAGATCTGCCCAGATAATTCAGGAGTGAAATGGCACAAACAAGCTGGCAGGTTTGCATGGCCTCATGGGCTGCACCAAGTGACAGAATCACACAAACGCACACTGCTGCTCATAGATGCTATGCCTGGCATGAACTCGTCAGGATGTATGACACATTATAAATCAAGTCTGCAAAACTGCCCCAGAGATTTAGTCCTTAAATATGATAAGACAGATGGAGCATCGCACTCCCCAGGTATCCACCCTACTCTCTCTCTCTCTCTCTCTCTCTCTCTCTGCTTTCCTTTCATTTATTCTGTCAAAATGTACTCAAATGTTTCCTGCAGTTTCAGTTAAGAAAGGTTTATGGCTGCATTGAAAAGAAATAGCTTACCCTGAAATAAAATGAGTACTACTCGATACATGATTCTGGTCGGTTGGTCAGCAGCAGCATTCTATTTTCAGATATTTTAGTAACACTATTTCAACACTTAATATTTATTATTATTTATGTATTTATTTATAGGATGAACATTTTTGTATAATTAAGTCATCGTTTGGTTCAGTAGCAGAGGTTTAAAGACAGTAGGCCTATTGGTACATTGTAGACAAGTAAACTGATTGATTTCGAATAAAAAAATTGAAAACTACCTTAGAGAAAACAAAGAAAAGAAAGCACTGAGGGTGATTTTGAGGTATAGTTCACCTGGAAATAAATCAAGCTCAATCTAATTTCCTCATTTCAGAACTGTGTGATTTATTTTCTTGCTTGGGAGACAAAAGAAAATATACTGTAAAAAACGTGTTTTAGGCTACATACAGTGGTAATTAATAGTAACCAAAACTGTTCAGCAGAAAAAATAAGTAGATAAATACAGAATTTTAGTTTTTGGTGAACTATCCCTTTAACGGCCTTTTTCTGTTATATTTGCACAGTGCTATGAGGGCATAGGTCATCTTATCATGTGTAACAAGTTGCTTATTTTACTTTGATTGTCCATTAGACGACCTGCTGTTGTGTCACAGTACTGCTGTACAACAGTTTGCTCTCATAATAAACATTCGAGTGCAATACTTAACAGCCCGGGCCTTCACGCACATGAAACAGAGCTTAGCAGAAGTGCGATCTGTTGTGCTTCATCAGACGCTAACAAGTACGCAGTGGTGATATAATAGAGGTCCTGAATATTAAATAGCCCAGTTTCAATTATCTTCTTCTTTCAATTATAAAAATTCAGCCCCTCGCCTTGGAAAACGTGTCATGGTTGTTTGCTTCCGTGTTCCTTTCATCAAAAACACAAAGAAGAGGAATTTGCTTCCGCTCTCCATTACATTTACATAAACTGCTTCACAGAATATTACATCTATTATCTGGCTCAGTCCTTTAACTCACAGAGCATGGAATAATAATGTGATTTAATTACAGCAAGAGTTTGTTTTCATTTGTTTCTCCAGTAATCCTAGGACTTAAAACTTTGAAGCTTAAAAATGTCATTCCAATTCTATTGTGTGAGTGAGAGAGACATCCATTGGTCATCTAGCATATAGTCGCAGTTTCCACTCTGTCCATTCACACCTACTAAAACTTTGTTTTAACAGTATGTGAGGTTTGACAGATAATAACATATCTTTGCTCCTGCTTACATTCATTCCCAGCTTTAAGAAAGGCAAAACTTTATTTAAACTTTATTAAGACAATGGGTGTTCACAAATGTTATTGTACACCATTGTACAGTGTTTATGTTTGTATAAATATTTAGGAGTGAACACTCAAAAGTAAGTAAAACTAAAAAAAAAAAACTTTATTAATAGCAATAATCTTTATAGGGCTTCTTGGGTTAGTGATTTATTGTCTTATAGCACCATCTAGTGGTAGGTTCTGCTGCACTCATGTTCAGATCATATTTGCATACTGGCAGTGAAACATGATTTGATATTAGAATGTTTTGCTTTTTTCTGTTGATTTAATACATTTATGTTTTTACAGCGACCAAAAATGCCAAATATTGCCTTCAGACTTATCATATATAAGCATATTTAGCATATTTAATTTGTTCTGCCATGCTTTTATTTATTCTGTTATTACAACCAACACTAAACTGAACCGTTATATATGGTATCTGTATGTAGACTAGACAAAACCTATAGTAATATGTATAGAATAAAAAATCTTTAATCCCGTTTTTTTTTAACTTTATTGTTCTACAAAGGCTTACCACTAGGTGGATATTTCACATACTACACTTCCTGGTGTAATATGCATTACATATCCTACATAACATTACATAACATATCCTATATCAATGCTTTAAAAAAAAATATATATATATATATATATATATATATATATATATATATATATATATATATATATATATATATATATATATATATATATATATATATATATATATATATATATATATATATATAGTGATGATCCACAGTAATGGGTAAAATGCATTTTTTGCTGATCATGTGTTAAAGAGACATTTATTGTAATATATTACATTACATTTTCTAAATCTCATTTGGCTGTGGTGCTGGGGCAATATTATATTATATTCAAAAAATGACATTCCTGAAGTATGTTTTGCTCACCAATCTCTGGAGAAAGCAGCAGCATCAGCAGTACCAACCGTCTCCGTCAACCGCTACAACGGCGCTGCCTCCTGTCTGGAGCTCTTGTGTTCTGGGTGGGCTTTACCAGTGGGACATTTCCTCCAGTGTCGGGTTTCTCCAGCGCACTGGCATTTAAATCTGCTGCAGTGGGAAGCCCGTGGACGCCTGTCACCGTGCGTGAATCAGCTCTGCTGGAGGTTTTGGCGCTCGTTTTCTTTTCTCTTTCCGTAATAGCAATTGTATCTCTTGCGTGCGCCGAGCGATACGTTGTAGCCTCTAGCGACGCGCGCTTTTATTCCAACAAAGCCTGAATGAAAGGCTGCCTGTATGGCCATGTTTTCGACCGTAACATATAAGCAGAATATTATGTAATGCATCAAATTTTTGTAATTATGGTCTAGTCTTTTGCGCGTTTCGTGTCGTGAGTGGCCTACAGACAAGGGGACACTTTCAATGGACTCTTAAAATCCATCGACGTCAGTACAGATCCATTCATTTGAATACACTAGAGTAGGTCTTCGACGCATTTGTGCGTACTGTGAAATAATTCTCCAAAACTGTAGATATATATCGTCTAAGGTTGCCTGTACTCGAGCGGCATCATGTTCAGCTGGTTGGGTACCGATGACAGGAGAAAGAAAGATCCAGAGGTCTTCCAGACTGTCAGTGAAGGACTCAAGAAGCTTTACAAAACCAAACTGCTTCCGCTGGAGGAGCACTACAAATTCCACGAGTTTCACTCACCCGCTTTGGAGGATGCAGATTTTGACAATAAGCCCATGGTTCTCCTGGTGGGACAGTATTCCACAGGCAAAACCAGCTTCATAAGGTAAGACGTTAGTTTTGGCTCCTGTGAAACACTTGCTGTTCTCCTGAACCCTATAAAGGCGTCAGCCGGGGAACTTTAAAATCTAGCACTTTATAATATTTTTTATGAATGAGTCACACATGCACAAGCGTTTTATGATGCATTATAATGACACTTCTGATTATTTTAATGCACAGTAAATACTAGTTGTTTATATAGGATTTGCAATAATGATAAGGCCATTCATTTTATAATATATTATAATTATACTTAACAGAATACATATAGTGTTTTATCAAACATCTAATTTTGGCGACACTTTATTTATTTTATTTTTATTTTTTCTAAACTGAGAGAAGCTCTCAAGAACACAGTGTCAGTAAAAATATTGCCTCATTCATTATTAATTACAGTCTCAAACACAACCTCATCAATATTTTGTATATTGTAATAAAAACTTTTGTTACATCCAAACTAGTTCTGCAAGTTCCCATGATATTTCTCTCACTCCTATAGGATTGTTAATTGCTCCGTGTCAGTCTACCAGGAGGACTTATCTGTGTTGAGAGCACATGTGTAATTTTACAAATGCTTTACAAACTCATCTTTTTGAGAAGCATGTGTATAGATTACAAAAGAAATTGAGAGAGAGAGGTTTAAATCAAAATACTGAATGACTTTTTGCGCTACAGATATCATTAATGTGTTTATCTGAAAACCTAATTAGTGTGTTCACTGAATACATATCTCGATGTTACGTGCTAAACAAAGTTCTTAGCCTAGCGCTATAATTTTAGCTTAGACGGAGACGGTTACCTTGTAAACAGATCAGACCTGGCTCCAGCTCTAAGATGTATCTGTATGACACAACGTCGCTGCTGTTGTATGATGGTTGTCTGCTGGGTGATTTAAGGCTTATGGGTCTACTTTGGTCCGATGAAAGGCAACAAACTACTAAAGATCACCAGGCAACGAGAGACACTTGCGATGACTTCAGCACTGCCATAGTAACCTGTTACTAATTAGTTCCAGAACGTAGAAAAGTTAAGAGATAGAAATGTGGATGGAGACATACCAGATATGCTTTTTTAGAAGTAAGATTTTTGTGGTCTTTGCAACAACCCCGAATTATTCTGAATGAAAAGTTTAATACATTTAGAAAAGTTATTAATTACTAAAGCGTGATAGTATCATTTTTTTATTTGTAGGTTTACATGATTCTGATTTCATTGTCATGTTTTATTTATTTTAACAATTTCGTTTAGCAAGCATTTAATTTGAGCCTTTTTTCTAACCATAAAATATACCACTTGTTCAAAATATTGGGGTTGATTAAAGTTTTTAAATAAAAATAAATACTGTTATTAAACGAGAATCCATTAAGTGTATTAAAATTTTGTTAAATATTTTTGCATTACAAAAATATATGTATTTTAAAATATTATGTTGTTTTAAACGTTCTATTAATCAAATAATTAAATTAATCTGTAGTAAGCGGCACAATTAATAAAAATTATAATTTTTGGGGGCATCAAAACATCATGTGACTGGAGTAAGGACTTTTAAAGTAAGAAAATTTAGATTTGTAATCACAGGAATAAATTTTAGCAGTTAATGCAAATTGTAATAAACTTTCACAATGCTGCAGTTTTTACTGTGTTTTTGATCAAATAAATGCAGCATAACTATCACTATACCCAAACTTCTAAACCAGACCTGGGCAAACTACGGCCCGCGGCCCATCCGCCCTTTGTACGTTGGTTTCGCCCGCGCGAGGTCAAATGTAATTACCATAAATTAAACAATTTTTTTAAACTTTTATTTTGAAAAGCGTTACGTCACTAATTAAGCGAACGTATGCACGTAAGTGGGTGACGCTTAACAACTACAAACGATACAAGCGGTTAACCTCAAGATATCGGCTCACGCTAAGAAAAGAAAAGTTGATAAAGAATGCCGTATTTTTAACAAAAAAATGGACTGTCAAATATTTCTGTACAGAAGTTAAAGGTAAAGCAGTGTGCTTAATCTGTGGTACACAGATTGCTGCGTTTAAAGAGTATAATTTGAATCGCCATTACACGACCAAGCATGAAGATAAATACAAAAATCTGTCCGATGAAGAGCGTGCAAGGGAGTTTGCAGCCGTCAGGACAAGTTATGTCATTTCTTACAAAATCACCAAAAAAAGTCGTTTTCCGATGGAGAGTTTTATAAGGAATGTTTATTGAACTCTGCTGCGCTGATATGCCCGGAGAAAAGGGGCGCATTTGAGAGCGTTTCAATCTCGCGACGCACTGTAACGAGGCGGATAGAGGACATCGCTGGAAACTTAGAGCTTCAGCTGAGGAACAGAGCGTCTGACTTTGACTATTTTTCTCTGGCTTTGGACGAGAGCTGCGATGTACGTGACACCGCCCAGCTACTCATCTTCTTACGTGGAATAACTTCAGACTTTCAAATCACAGGGGAGGTGGCAGCCATGCAGTCATTAAAAGTCACAACTACTGGTAATGATTTATTTAGAGAGGTAAATGCATGTTTAAACATTTTAGGTTTGAAATGGGACAAGCTTGCAGGTGTGACAACAGATGGTTGTCCAAATCTGACAGGGAAAAATGTTGGACTTTTAAAGAGAATTCAGGATAAAGTCACAGAAATTAACCCTGTTCAGAAATTGACATTTTTGCATTGTATCATACATCAAGAAGTGTTGTGTAAGACAGTGTTAAAAATAAAACATGTAGTTGATGCTGTCAGTAAAACAGTTAACTTCATCAGAGCAAGGGCTTTAAATCACAATTTGTTGTATTGTTGGAGGAAAAATTAACAAGTTAAAAATAAATTGCATGATTGCATGATAAAATGATTTTGTTTTCTTTTTAACCTATACACCATAATTTCACACAACCTAATTTAAATATTTACAAAGTGTGTTAATCTTCTGATTATCAGTACCAGTTATTCAAAATATTTAATTTAGAGCATTTTACAATGAAAAAGTTGGTGGCCCTCGGCGCAATTCTAGTTTCTCATGTGGCTGATAGAAATTAATTGCCCACCCCTTTCTAAACGGTAGTATTTCCTAATTTTTACCGACCATCAATAAACAGCATGTCATTTGGCTGTAGTTAATTTAATCACTTTATTTCATATTATTTAAATGACCTAGCTGATGTGAGAGTGAGGCATTGTCCTGCATTGGCAACAACAAATGTGCCTCCTCATTTTCACTCTGGCTCTTTCCTCCTGTGCATTATTCATCAGGGTCGTGAGAGCCTCAGTGGACGCAGCGGCCGTTCTGCTGACTGAACACATAACTATGAAAGTAAATAAGCTCAACTTTCTGTGCATGCTTCATGAATGTGAGAAAGCCGGGCAACACTTCACTGTAATGTTAGGGGAAGTTTAATGCTTAACGTTGAATGTTTTCAGTATGGTTGCATAATAGAGCCTAAGACAGTCATGTCCAGCAATTATGTTAATGTAAAATAAAATGGACTCACAACAGAGTAAGATGTGGGAGCAATCATTCTAGGTGTTTCATCCTTACATCCATCACTGTTTTGTAATCAGACATTATTCCAGGCTCCAGTGTCACGTGAGCCTTCATAAATTCTGAGTATTATTTGTGCTAAAAACAGTTGCTCAGTATTTTTTGGAAATCATGATTTAATCTTTTATTATTAGTAAAAGTTAGCATTTGAAAATAAAAATCTTTTTGTACTTCATAAGTGTTTAATGTCACTCCTGGTGAGTTTGATGCATCCTTTTTGAATAAAAATATGAATGTTTGAATGGTAGTAAATATTGAATGGAAAGATCTGTTTTAATGTTGTTTAATGCATGAATTCACTGGAATGACTGTAAGAATGTGTTACAGAAAAGCAATAGGTAACGTCCTCTCTGTTGGTCATGGCAAAACATCCTATCCTAAATGACACCAGTGTCCTGCTTACAGTTTGTGTTACACTTGTGTTACTGACATAAACTGCAGCTAAGTTCTCAGCTGAAGTTAAGTGTCCTGTAGTTGCTTAGACTGTCATTCTGACCTGCACAGTATGCCAAACAGTCTCAGCGCCGTCACGTGTCCGCAGCAGGGTCTGTTTGAATGGCTCTGTGCAGAGAAGAGTAAACATTATCTTAGTAAACTCACGTTCTCCGTTAGAGTGTGATCTTAACAGTGTTCCTTTCAACAGCAGCAGAAATCCCCTGAATCATGGGAACATGGTTCGTAGTCATAGGG
This sequence comes from Puntigrus tetrazona, assembly GCF_018831695.1. Classification (NCBI taxonomy): domain Eukaryota; kingdom Metazoa; phylum Chordata; class Actinopteri; order Cypriniformes; family Cyprinidae; genus Puntigrus; species Puntigrus tetrazona. The sequence continues at coordinate 19,398,339 of NC_056718.1, forward strand.
GAACCACTTTTGGTGCTATATAGAACCATAAGAGGTGTCATATAGCACTTTATTAGAGTTGCTCTTTGGCTTGTTATTATAGGGAACCTCTTTTGGCAGTATGTAGCACATATTCTTAAAAATAAGAATCATAATAGCACATTAAATCGAACCATTAGTTGTACCGTGTAGATGAGCCAGTATGATTCTAAATGATGCTTTTTAGTTAATGTGAATGGTAACCAATCAGTTATTACCAAATTGCATTGTTAAAGCATCAAATTCCTGTACTAGATGCTTACTGAGAACCAAAATACATCCCACTTTTAAAGCATTTTTAATTTATTTATTTCAGCAGCAAATAGTATGAGTGCTTATAAGCCAGAGAATAAACATACACCATCACAATTTTAGGGTGAATTGTAGTTTTATACACAAAATAAGCTTGAAATATGTAAATTTTTATATATATATATATATATATATATATATATATATATATATATATATGTGCATGCCCTGGAGGCGAGAGGCTAATAGCATTAACCTTCTTCTCTCATATTTTCAAGGCAAACCTTATAAATTACACTTAAATACTTAAAATAAACTGAAAATAAACAATCAATTTGATAGTATAGATTGTGTAAACCAACAAACATCATCTGAATAATAAATGTGATTAGATTGTGATTCACACAGTGTTCAGGACTCCTCAACTTCAAGAATGAAAAACTAAACAGCAATGATTTAATTACCTGTTTTCAGTCTGCCATCTTCACAGTCATCAGTCATGCACCTGAACTTCTCCTTCGGGAGATTTATGACTTATGTTAAGAGGCAGGCAAAGGAGGAAAGACGTGTTCAAATATAGTCATAACTCATAAAATTTAATAAGACGGCAATTAAACCACTACTGTACTAAACATTTTGGCCAGTATGAAATTTTATCAGTACCTTCTTTGAGGAGCTCTATATTTGGACTAAAAACCCTCCTTTCATTACATGCAGATGTTCCCTGATTCTTTGTTATTTTCTTTAGCATTAACCTATTGGGGTAATTAAATGGTAAAATATGTGGACTGTCAATAAAATGTAAAAAAAAATATATATATATATATATATATAAAAAAATATATATAAATATATATATATATATATATATATATATATATATATATATATATATATATAAAGAATAATAATAAAAATAAATAAGAAACATAAAAACAAACAATAATCTTTATATAGATAACACAGAAAAACATACTAATTGCACACCTGTTATTTTTATTATCACTGCACTGTTGAAAAAAATTTTGTGTGTGTAAACGTTGATACATATTTGTCAGGATTATTTGACAGTGTGAATGATAATTTTGTAGAAATTTGAATTCTAAAAATTCTGATATATAAGGGTTAAGACATTATTTAAGATTTAATTAAAAAAAAAAACAGTTAATTACATTAGAAAAGGCGCTGATTATTAACTTTTATTACATGTGTTCTTGGAAAGTATATATATATATTTTTTTTTTATCTGAAAAAATGTAAATAACCAAACTTTCTCAAATCATCAACAAAATTATCATATTTTACACATGATAATGGCTATAGGAAGTGTTTAAAGGCATCTGAATTTATGTCTTTTTGTTTTCGTTTTTAATAGATATCTTCTGGAGCAAGACTTCCCGGTATGCGGATCGGTCCAGAACCCACAACTGACTCCTTCATTGCAGTGATGCACGGCATGGATGGACAGATACCAGGAAACGCACTGGTAGTGGATCCCAAAAACCCTTTCGAAACTCAACGCCTTTGGCAATGCCTTCCTTAACAGGTGGGATTAAAACAATAATAAAACATTGTATTCTATTTTAGTACTCGTGTTTATTAAACTTGACATAATTCATCTACACTTTGGGGTGAGCTTTAATCTGGGCAGAGCTTTGCATGTTTAACATGGTCTTCCTGTCTCATGATGATGTCACAGAGGGGCTGGTTCTAGACAACATTCCTTCTCTTGATTGAGTTTCCTCATGCTGTCTGATCCACTGACCTCCCTTCACGTGATCGAGCGACAGACAGATAAGAAGACATGAAACCATCCCGCTCACCAGCATATTTTAAATCAGGCTGTCATTTACAATCTGAAAATTATACAGCTGTAAAAGTGTGCATAGTAGCGTGACAGCGCTTTATAAAAGTGATGCAATCTCGTGCATGTGATTAGTTTTGCAGGTGGTCTTTGCTGCACTTCGTAGTCTGATGGTTTGGCAGACCGTGCTGCTTGTTGTGCAAATCAGCAAAACTCTTGAGAAAATTGTCTCTTTGACTTTTGCAATATTCTTCTGCATATTTTTGAATATTTACGTAATTCTGTCAGAAAGAGCAGCAACACGCACTTTAGAGGAAAATGGAAGTACTGTCATCAGTTACTGTTCCAAACCTAACTTTCTTCAGAAAAAAGTCCATATGAATGTAAATGGAGACCAAATAGTGAATAAATACAGAAAATTTGGGATGAACTAACCCTTAAACATAAGTTTAAAGTTTATTTTTGTTGGTGCATGGTGATAGTAAACATGCTCATGAGATGATACTTGTCATGCACCCTGTTTGGCTGAGGGGTTAATGTTATTTGAAATGCATGAGACAACTGCCCTGGTTTTCAGATTTATTTTTAGAGATGTATATCATTTATGAATTCACAAATAGCAGCAGCTCAGTGCACATGGTGTAAACTTGTACACAGAATTACACAGCAAATCTTTGAATGACTAATGAACATTTAAATTCACAAAACTTGCAAATCTAGTTGAGATCTTGCAAGTGCGCGTGCGTGTGTTCTCTGCGTGTCGATCTCTCTGTGTGAATTAAACATATATATATATATATATATATATATATATATATATATATATATATATATATATATATATATATATATATATGGAATTTAATGCTGACAGTGAACCCACTGTCATATTCATGTTATTTTCACAGTGTGCTGTATGTAATATGAGTTACTTTGGCTTTATTTGAAAAATATAATTCCCAAAACTGCCCTGTTGGTTACAGTATTTGCTCACTTAAATTTTTATTTATTTTTGAAAAATACTTTGTCTTGTGTTTGTATTGCACATTTATATTTTAATCCATTTTCAAATTATTTCCAATTTCTTTAAAATTTATTAAGTAGGACAAATAGTTATATCGGCCTAATATTGGCTATCGGCCACCCTGTTTTCCAAGATATTTTGGCATCGACCTTTAAAATACCCATGTAGATCGACCACTAGTATTTAAAACTCTTCTGCTTAACTTTCATATCCAGACTAACCCACTACATATATTGTACTAAAGTGTGGTCTGGTGCCAGATGTTCAATAAATGTACGTGCTAGAATGTGTTCTTCTAAAGTTGTTTGTGTCTAACGTGTTGTAGAAGGGGACCGTCAAAACGAGAATAAATAATGTTAGGAAAATTTTAGGATAATGTTTCCCTAGCCTGAGGTCCTTAGCGATTCACTCCAAAACATGACACACTTTTTCTGGGCCTAGTTCACACATTAAGCCACAAATTGCATACTAGTTTTTGGCTTGCTTATAAAGTATTTCAGAGCAGACTTTTTTTTTTTTCTCAGACTGCAAAATTGCGAAGCCTGTCTTGGTTTTTATGTTTTACTATGTCCAACTTGGTTAAAGTACAGCCGTAGATGGAAACATAATAATGATTTATGGCATTCTACTCTATACCTTTACGCCAAATCACTACGACTTGAAAGTTTGGGATATTTTAACCTTTTTTTTGCTGTGTGAAATCAGAGCTTGAATTGTGGTACATTTACATTTTTAATTCTAGAAAGAGCAGTTTCAGTTTTAGTGTGCCAGCCGTGTGCTTGCAAGACGTCTGCAGTGTCCTTGAGCGTGACTCTGATTTGTTTTGGTTGGCCCTCAGGTTTGTGTGTGCCCAGCTGCCCAACCCTGTTCTGGAGAGCATCAGTGTGATTGACACTCCAGGAATCCTGAGCGGAGAGAAACAAAGGATCAGCAGAGGTAACAGACCTGCCAAAATGCATCAGCATGCATGTGCACAGAAGAAAAATATCATCTGAATGAGGAGCTGTTTACAAATATATAAACTACCTTTCAAAATGTAGGGCTGGTAAGATTTATAAAAGAAGTCTTCTTATTGCCGTCAAGGCTGATTTGGTCAAAAATTACAGTAATATAGTAGTATGTTATTGTACCTTTTTTAATTTATTCTGATGGCAAAGCTGAATTTTCAGCAGCTGTTATTCCAGTGTCACGTAATTTTTCAAAAATCATTCTGATATGCTGATTTTCTGCTCCGTGAATGTTTACCGTTTTACAGTATTTTTGTAGAACCCTTAATTAAGACTTGCCAAAACTTTATTTTAATGTACAAGTATTTTACAGTTTCGGTCTTGCATTTGATTTGTAATATTTTGCAGGAAATAATCAAACATCAAAGATTGTAGTTTTATAGTTATTCATTTCACATTTTAGTATAATTTGGTTTGTTTGCTTTCACTGTTTTCAAAGTACATGTGATCATGTGATCTCAGATTTCAAATTTGAATACTAGTTCTAGTTCCCTGTGGCATCAACTGAAAACTATTTTCTTTAGGAAACTAACAACCACTGAGTTTACTTGATCGCTACATTGGGGGGAAAAGCATTCTTTTTTTTTTTTTATGATGTCATGATTTTTTTCATGAAAAGCAACACTATGTATTGGTCCATTGTGTAACTGCAGTTTCAATCTGTTTTTAATTGTGATGTGTTGAAAGTCTGTGTTGAATATGACGAGAGACGAGGCTTTATCGAGATGAAGGATGTTGTTTTGACTTGTAAACTGTAAGGACACATCATTCAGATCTTATAATGAGAAAATGGTACATAAAACATATGAGTTTAAATACATTTTTCTACTGCATTGTATCAAAGAATGGTGAATGTGAGCTTATTATCACTCTTTGCAACTTACTATAATGGATACCAGGTTTGATGGATATTTTGAAACTTACTTGGTTCAAGTACATTTTTTAACTCTAAGGCTTAGTTTATATATAATTTTTCGACCCGCTATTACATTTCATGCATGATCGAGCATTGTAGATTTTTATACATAAATCTTGTGGCATCCTTTCAGTGATGTAAAAATTACTATACAGTGTCTCTTTTATGCCCTCGTAACAGTAAGCTTGTTTAGCACATGGTTACTTCATTGCTCATTCAGAAAAGTCCACTTTAGCCGAGCGGCCCACAGCTTTACTGCTGGGCTTCCTGGCATCAGCACTTTTCATTTTACCCGTTCGCTCTCCTCCCGCTGCGTTCAGCCTCACCCACTGAACTGATACAGCCCGAGGATTATACACACTCATGTTTCTGAGGCCAGAGCCAAGAGCCGGCTTCTCCAAGGTCATTTCAGATGTGATTTCAGAGGGCAAATATTTAGCAGCTCTCTTTTGCGCTGAAAGCGGTTAGTGTAGGTTTAAAGGTAAGTGCTTTAATTTGGCAGTGAAATTAGTTGTCGTGTAGGAGCCTCTGTAGAAAACTAAGTGGAAGTATGTCAAATAGATGCACACAATATTGTTATATAACAGTATGTGAAACGGTATGCATCGTGCAGTGGTGATCTTTTCAAACATTGAAATACACAGTGTGTTATGGTCTATGGCTGCTTAGCTCTGGCTCTAAAAAAGCTATTGATCGCAGTGAATATAATGTTTGCAAGTTTTTAAAGTCATTTGTGGTGTTCTCACACATAAGCACGTGTGAGAAGAGCAAGCAGTTTCATGACAATTGTATCTTTACACCAAACTGCATTCTGCTTTTCATAGCACTAATCTTGTAGTGTTGGTGATTTTATTTATTTTTTCTTCTTGTTTGAACACAGAATCTAAGCATGTGCGGCTGCAACAGTTCTTCATTAACTTTCTCTAACCGTTCGTTTTTCTTTTAGGGTTTGGAATCAAGAACTGATTGATTTTATTAAAAAAAAAAAAAAAAAAAAAAAAAAAAAAAAAAAAACTGGAACGGAATAATTTTCATGAGATTTGGTTCTATGCCAGCTGACGATAATGACTGTATTTACAAAAGAACTAGTTTTAGCTGAGTGAATTGAATGTGAAAGTTATATGCCCACATCCCTTTCTAGTTTTCATTGCATTTTCATTTAATGTTGATCTTCAAAAAATCTAAGTCAGAACCAGGTTGGTTAAATTCCCATCCCTGCCGTCCGCTTTGTTTCTCCTCCCACTTTCCTCTCCAAAAGTTTCATTTACATGTTGTTGCGAGGGTTGTATTTAGCAGGACGTTATGAGTAAGTGTCTTTCATGCGTCTCCCGTTCTTTTATTATGTCAAGCAGGTATGTGGTATTTCTCTAGCAGTCGCATGAGATTATTGGGAGGAACCTTCTTGTTCATATTCATAGCTGCAGGCAGCTTGTCTTATTATTATTTATTTCTGTAGACTGTTGCATATGACTGTGTTTGTAATTACATGCTGCTGTTGTCTTTAGTCTCAGACGGCACACCCACAGATCATTCGTGGTCATTGTTTACCACATATCGCACACAGAAACACCAAGAACCGGTTGAAAATGTCCCATCTGATTGGCTTGCATGAGCACAATTCTTATTGCGTTAGAGAAGACATACAGGAATCTGAGAGCAGATTTCAATTCTACAAAATTAAGTGTTATTTTCAGGTTTTGTGTATCAGACTTAACAGTGAATTTTATATACAATCATAATTTGGCTTGGATACCTGCAGTATCACTGCATAACCTGATGGATCTGCAGGTGCTGTGAAATAGACCTCATTTCCTCCAGGAAATACTGACTGCCAAATCCAATCACTGGAGTGGTTCTGTTGTATTATATGTTGAGCTGACTGTGTAACAGATGACCGTGGCTCCGGTGTAGGTTTGTAGATAAGCAGTGGTCACTTAAATCGCTCTGTTTGTGGTTAAGGATCATTTAATGGCATTACTGTTTTGTTGTAGCTGTTGCATTCTGTTAAATAATGCCTTGGCTCAAAACCACACACCTGCTGCTGTTTGTGTTTAATTGGAAAAAGGTTCAGCTCAAATTACAACAATATGTAGCTGTAGCTGTCTTACATTAGAATTAACTTAACTGATGGTGCTTTTGACAAGCATTTGCAAAGCCTGTTGCCGATTGCATTATTTGGCATCAAACTTGGTGTCATTTAGTCACATCACAATTGGTTTAAACAGATATTTTAAGATCTGTATTCGTTTGTATGCAAAACTCAACATAAAGAGCGTAGTCTGACTCCAAATGACCAACAACATTCTGCACGACTTATGTAGTATGATTCATAAACAAATGATTCTCATGAACTGGTTCTTTTCGGTGAATCACTAATATCTAGTTTTATCTTTTAATGAAAATTTTTATGAAAAAAGTTGGCTAACCAATTGTCAGTTTATGATTATGGTATTTATATTGCAACCAAAACTATTTCTTTTTGCATTTTCTATTTCAGATTCTCATCAGTTAACACCAGTTTGTTTTTGTTTCTAGTGCCATGAACTACTCAAACTTTCACTTCTGTCATTCAAGGAAGAATCTGAATAATTTCTAATACATTTTTTTTTTATGTTATCGTAATTTGACATCTTTGTATCTTTCTCTCTCCATGAACAGTTGCTACAGAAGATGGCTTTGGTTATAGCTGCCTGCGTAAATGTCCGTACGGAGGTATTGTAGATACTGCCAAACTACTGTTAACACCCACAGCTTATTACGCCAATGAAGTTCCAGCACCGCTCAACTCCAGACGTGCTGTGAAATCACAGGGCCTCCCGATATTAACCCTCAGATCTGTCCCTCTGCAACAATATAATCACAGCTGTAATACCAAGCCCAGTTTCACCGCTGTTATTGTCCTGCTCTCAATGACACTGTCTCATGTGTCTGTTACTGTAGATGTTGTCTTTCTTAGACCTTCATTGAGTCGACTAGTCCCTGTCTGAAGTTACGACAATTCTGGATAGAGATCTGTAAGTTGTTGAAAAGACAAACCATACTGTTGCAGATGACAATAAAGCCTTCCCATGTGAAACTGCCAAATCGGAAGGGATGGTCCACCCCATTCCTGTAGGCATGGGATCTTCCTGTGGAAGAAATGGCCATATCTGCCATATTCCATGTCACTGATTTAACATATTAACACACTAATTCTTCCCCAACAGAACTGCCAGCTTGGGAAATATACTCCTTTTCAGTGAAGGTCATCGGAAAATGCTTACACACTTATGGCGTAACTGATGATAAACTGGAAGCTGTTACAGATGATATGCATAAGAAAAAAATTATAGCTTGACTCAACAGCAGATCCATCATCACCTTTCCTCATTTCAGATATCTTTCAACTTAATGTTCCAGGGTGGAAAATTGCAACGCATTACACATTACGTTTATTTAAAAACCACTTTTGCCAACAGGTGTGTCCAAACTCGATTAATAATTGTAGTTTTAGGAAATGCTAAAAACACTGAGCAGAGCAAATGTAGTGCTGATAGTTGATGTTTTCAGGATTTTTTCTGTCACTGGGAACCTTCTTTAGCAAGGTTATGATTTTTTTGTCACATGCACACAGTGTCCTAACCGGTTGCTATGAGATAGTGATTTGTCTGTCCTCGCTAAATGCAAAAATTCAGCAAAATAACAATCTCCTATTGAGGCTGGTTTGGACACAGTGTAGTGGCTTTTGATTCATTTTAGCACTATTCCATTGCCATAACCTTTTTCCTTCCTTGGTTGCAAAGCAGCAACGCAAATGGATGTGGATATCTCATATCATACATTACAAAACTAATTTGCCCAGCTGCATTAAGTTTCGTTTGAAGAATTCTGGCTTTCTTGGCTGGGTTAGTGGTCTACCCCTTTCCAAATCTCAGCAGCTAGGAAGTTGAATGTGCAGTCACCCAGATAATGTAAAAGCTAGTTTTACGCTCCTTCACAAAAGTCTGCAGCTCCTTAAAATAAGAGCCAGATTCAAAAACAACCATTCTGAAACATAAAGACATTGCATGCATTCAAATTCCAATAATTTAACTAAACTTTATTTACTTAAAATAGCATTGGTTTAAAATGAATCATCCTTTTGAATGGTGGACTTGCTGTTTGACTCTCTGTATCCCTGGAGAGGGAGTAAAGCTGAGCTGCAGAAGCCATTAACTGGCAGACATTAGATCATAAAAACCGCAACAGGCCTGAGCATTTTAACGATGCTTGGAAGAGAGTCAGCAGCTTCAGTACTGTTGAGCACCAGGTCTGACAAGATCATTTTGCCCGTTCCGATTGGCTGGCTGCCTCTTCGCTCTCGTGCGAGCATCCATCCGGTCCGAAAGCTTTGTGAACTGTAAATATTGTACAGGATATCAATCTCTTTTCCAATCCCTCCTTCAGGCTATGACTTCGCTGCCGTGCTGGAGTGGTTCGCCGAACGCGTGGACCGCATCATCCTGCTCTTCGACGCTCACAAGCTGGACATCTCGGACGAGTTCTCAGAGGTCATCAAGGCCCTTAAGAACCACGAGGACAAGATCCGCGTGGTTCTCAACAAGGCCGACCAGATCGAAACGCAGCAGTTAATGCGCGTTTATGGCGCCCTCATGTGGTCTCTGGGGAAGATCGTAAACACACCTGAGGTGATTCGTGTCTACATCGGCTCTTTTTGGTCGCATCCATTGCTTATTCCAGACAATCGCAAACTGTTTGAGGCAGAAGAGCAAGACCTGTTCAAGGATATCCAGTCGCTGCCACGTAACGCCGCCCTTCGTAAGCTCAACGATCTGATCAAGAGAGCTCGTCTTGCTAAGGTAAACTTCTATTACATTAGCCTATGAGATTTGACGTGTAGCATAACAAACAAATGATCCACCTATACTATTACTAAGGTTATATCTACAGTATAAGTTAAGACTCTGGATCTGGAAGTATGAGAGTTTGGACCATGAGTGTCTTTCGTCACATTATGTTGTTATTTCCTCAGAACACAAACTAATAAATTTGAAGAATCTTTTTATGCAGCTCTCTTTTCAAACAATAGTTGGTCGTTTCCACGGCTAAGGGGTCATTTTGGGGTGAACTAATCCTTTAGGTTCTAAAATCTTGGAAAGTTCTGAACCAAAACCACTACTGAAACCTAAAGCAGGAAACGGCTAACAAACTGCTCAAAATGTGGCTAAAGCGAATGTTGTTCACGACAAAACAAGCACTTAGGGATTTATATGTTGATGTTCAAGGGGAAAATATTTAGTGTGTGTGATCCAGAATAAAAGGTCTCTGTTTCTGCATTTATTCAGTTGACATGCTGTGAATGCTGTTGTCGTTCCAACATGTTTTTGATGTGGTCCAGCATATAGCTCTAGTGTAAAAGTAATAGCAGTAACATGCACTTTGTGTGTTTACAGGCCTTTGTCTGTCTGATCTTGCAGACTTTGCCCAAGTAATGAGGCCATTTACCAAACTGTATAGTCTGCTGATGTGGTTCTGTACATGACTCGGATGTCCAGCTATATTAAAATTGAGTTTTTTTTTTCTTTACTCCACATTAAGCACATGATATTTGCTTCTAATCATTTGTATCAAAAAACAAAATAAACATTTTATTTAACATGCAATTCATGCAATTGATACTGGTAACTGGCTGTGCAGGTAATCAGCTACATCTGAAAAACTAGACCAGAAAATGCAAAGAAAGCCCTTGACTTTGACTCTAAGGTCAGGTGATTAGTGGGGATTGTTAAATGTGCTGAAAGATACTAAGGGATCATGACTCATAATGTCATTCCCCATAAAGACATAGTTATAAATGCCCTTGGGTTATCTTGCAGTCTTCCTTGCTTTAATTACTTATTATAAAACCAAGTCTAAAGGATGTTCACTCAGAAATGTTCTCATGTTCCAAACCCGTGTCGTTTTCTCTTCAGAGCAACACAGAAAGACTATTTAAAGCCTGTATCCCCAAAACACATTCTTGTCTTTTTGATATTATTAAATGCAAAAATTCATTAGCACATTGCATTTGTTAATACAGTATTTATGCATTAAATTGAGCCATATATTTTCATGTCTTATATCCGCTGCTGTCCTATGATGAGATTTTAAACAGCAGTCCACCTCTGGATATATATAAAAGAACGGTTAGGTAGTCCAACATAAAGCTGTCATTTAAAAGGAAACTGAAACACTCTGTCGGTTCATTTACATCTGATATCCTTTATTATCCCCATTAGTATAAGCTCTGCTCAAAACACATGGGCTGGGCCATAGAGACCCTCTCTGAATGAGGAAATGGTGGGTACTGTCAGTACTGGTCTTTTGTCAAATACAATTTACATCTCTAGATCCAGCTGGATACCTTAAAAAAAAAAAACATTTAAGTTTTCTCCCTGATCATACAGATGTGCTTCCTCTCCTGTCATCATTTATAGAGTCACCTTCCTTCCACGCAGGGGCCAGGCCTTTTTTTTTGTCACAGATGACTATTTATTTAGTTTGTGTTTTTGCTACTATGCAGCTTCATAATGAATACATTTTTGTGTTTAATACTTTAGTATAAAGCTCCATCTTTTTTATTCAGTGTTTGTAATATGTAATTACATCTGTGATTAATTTCTGTAATTTATAATTACGCTGTTGACCCATCCCTTACACCTTAGCCTACCCTTAAACCTACCAATACCACCAAACCTGTCCCTTTCCTTTCCCATACTCCCACCTCAATAGTAGCAAAAGTGTTTTACAGTACAATATGAACACAATAAGTACTTATAATTGTGCTTATAAGTGCTTATTTTCTGATGCAAGTACATAATAGTTAAAGCCTAATATAAAGTGTGACCATATTGGGGTTTTTAGTGATTTAAAAACAACCCAGACATGCACTTAGTACTTGTAATATACTGATGTCTATTCTATAAACTTACAAGGAGTTTTGGTTTTGTGCTCAAACAGGTCCATGCATACATCATTAGCTCCTTGAAAAAAGAAATGCCTTCAGTCTTTGGAAAGGAGAACAAAAAGAAGGAGCTGATTAACAGCTTGGGCGAAATCTACAGCCGCATTGAGAGGGAACACCAGATTTCCCCGGGAGACTTCCCTAATCTTAAGAAAATGCAGGTAAGGTCAATTTAACCAACAAACATAGAGACTGATTCAAGAATGCTTCACTGGGACTTCTAAAGGGTCTTTCAGTCTTTCACATTCAAAATCAGCATAATTTGTCCCAGGTTTTTAAAAGTCAACAAATAGCTATATAAATGTCAACTTTGGGAGGACCTCTCCAAACCTGCTTAAAATCACTTGCGTCAAAGTGCTGTTTATATTACTTTTATACAGCTTTTATACATAAACAATTGAATATTGAGCAATTTTCATTTTAGGCAAAATTTGGCTAGTTAGTTTATATGTATCTTTTCAGCCAATAAAACCATTTCCAAAAGATGCCAAAGCATTAATCGGGCTGTCTGGAACAGAGTATCTGAAGATAACAGTGCTGGTTTACCCTGGAAATATCAACAGATGCTGACAGGATCTTTTGTTACATACTGTGAGTGTTTTTCTTGCTTTCTTTCCCGCTGAATAGGAGCAGCTTCAAGCACACGATCTGAACAAGTTCCAGCCTCTGAAGATGAAGCTGTTGGACACCGTGGATGACATGCTGGCCCACGACATTGCCCAGCTTATGGTCCTTGTGCGTCAGGAGGAGACACTGCGCCCCAACCAGGTGGTGAAGGGCGGCGCCTTCGAAGGCACCATGAATGGGCCGTTCGGACACGGATATGGCGAGGGAGCCGGCGAGGGCATCGATGAAGTCGAATGGGTGGTGGCACGTGACAAACCTATGTATGACGAAATCTTCTACACACTCTCGCCCGTCAATGGCAAAGTGACTGGAGCCAATGCCAAGAAGGAGATGGTGAAATCCAAGCTGCCAAACACTGTGCTGGGTAAGATCTGGAAGCTGGCTGACATTGATAAAGATGGGATGCTCGATGATGAGGAGTTTGCCTTGGCCAATCACCTGATCAAGGTCAAACTGGAAGGTCACGAGCTTCCAAGCGAACTGCCCGCTCATCTTGTGCCGCCCTCCAAAAGAAAGGTTCCAGAGTAAGATTGATTTGGAATTGGGATGGATTTTGGGAAATCATATAGTTTGAATTAAGGTTGCAGTTGAATTTCCAATGGCTGGACAACCTTTATTATAGAAAAAGACTTCTTTGAAATGTGTGGTTTATGCAAGAATGGATTTGAAAATGACCCTCCTTTTCAACTCTTTTGACCTGTGTATGTATTTTTTTCTAATGAACAAATTGTGCAGTCTGTTTTATGTGTGCTTTTACAGTAATTTTTTTACTCCACGATTTCAGTTTCATGTGTTAAGCTTTCATGACTGTAACGCTGTGTCCTAACCAGACATGTTTGCGATGAATGATATTAACTGTAAAACAGCACATTTTGTCGAATCCAGTGACAATTTGCTTCCTAGCCTTTCCCACAGCGAAATCTCATTACTTCATCTGCTTCAGGTAATTGCGTTACATTAAACATCATTATCTTCAGATTAGTTGACACCTTGTCAGCGTTCCATAGCTGTTTTGTTTTTAGCCGGTTACTTGTCACATCTCTCCTGGTTAGGACGACCTAAAATGCTTTTCGATATATTTCACGCTCAGTTTACACTACTGTTTAAGTTTTAGACCAATAAGTGATTTTTTTTTTTCTATTTTGCTCTCAAAGACAAATTCTGTGAAATTTTAAGAAAACTAGTTTTGATTTTAATCTATTTTGAAAAGTGATCTATTCCTCTAATCTGATTACTTCTGTTACCTGCCATCTTAAACTTTTGAACAGTAGTGTATATCAGATGGATCTGTGTTTTAGGAGGGACGAGACGTCAGTTAATGCAGAAAAACATGAACCTTATTCTGAATCTTTGTATCAGTTGTTATTCCAAGTACACAACTGTTTAAAATCTAGCAAGAAAAGTGAAATCAATTTTATAAGTAGGTGTAATTGTTATTCTCTTCTTGTTAAGGCGGCATCTTCAATGAATGCGAGTCCTTTCTAGCCTGACCAAGAGACTGTTAAAATTGTATAGCCGTCACGTCAGAAGACTTGATGTTTAGTGTTCTTGATGGACCCGTAGAGCTAGTATCCTTGTCAGTAGTCTACTGTACATGTTAATTCCTAACATATCTAAACTAACTAGGGTTATAGTAGCGTTTATATAATTCCCGTCGGATTTCCAAAGAAGAAAAAAAAGAACGATGCTGCAAAACAGCTTTATTCAAGTGATGTGAAGTTCTCTTTTTGAACGTTTCGGCGTTCACATGCTCATTTAAAGAGCAGTGGCTTTGGATCTAAATATGTATTTAGTTATATTATTTTATTATATCGGCATTTAATGAACTCTTTACCTCTGTAACCACCCCTTGACAAGCAGTTATCTTGAGCTGGCGCATTTTCTCAAGCAGATTTTAAGGATCTGAAAGTGAATTGATAGATTTTTATGCACTGAACTAAATGGTCTTTAAAGGGGTAGTTTGCTCAAAAACTTTACTTACCCTCGTTTCATTTAAAACCATGTTTTAATTTCATGGTTGATGAAATAGGAGATGTTTAGCAAAATAGTCACACTGCTATTTTACATATAAGCTCAAATATAACAAAGTATCATAAAAGTACCTAGATATGACTTATATACTATATTCCTAGTCTTCTGAAGCCTCGTAATAGCATTGTGTAAAAAAAAAAAAAAATATAAGTTACTATTTGCTTATATTGTAATTTGGCTTCTCATGATTAGTTATTGTACAAGACACACTGACATTTGGTGTCATTGACATTAAAGGAATAGTTTGCTCAAAAAATAATTAACATTCTTCAAAATATGTTTTGTGTGTTCAGAAGGAAAAAAGAAATTGTGAGAGTGAGGTGACATTTTTGGGTGGACTATCCCCTTAACATTAGGAAAAAAAAGATCATACTCTAAAAGACTTTTTTGATGTACTGTTCCTTTAAATCTGATCTGCTTTGATCTCAATGCCCATTTGCTTATGTGAAATATCTCCACTAATTCTAACTAACCCTCTAAGCCTGTTTGGTCAGTCAGTTAAACTGTAAGCTGCCTCGGTGCCTTGAGACACACCCGCCTCTATCAGACTTGTGACACTAGAGCTGTACAAAGCACACGTATTCTACATTATTACTACATGCTCATGAAAAAAAAAACTTTCATTAATGCTCCATTTGAGTCTCTATAATGAAAAAGAATTTGCACATGAAACTTTTTTTTTTTTTGCCCATAATGTAGGGTTGTGCATTTGTGTGTTTGACCAAGTATGTACATGTATATGGGTGCAATATGGTTTGCAAATGTATTGTGAAGTAGTCTGTGTACGTGTGCTTGTTGCTCATTGTGTTTTAACCGGTGTGGACAAACTATGTGAGACACTACTGTTCAGGGAGGTGGACATTATTCAAATAAAGATCTAACTCACTTAAAATGCTTCGTTTCTGTTCTAGTTTTGTTATATCTTGACTTAATTTATTCAAAATTAAAATACTATTTTAATTAAAAAAATAATAATCTGTGATAAAAGTAATAAAAGTTTAGTGTGTTTTTTTTTACTTATTTTTAACATTTGTAATGCTATTATTCATTATGGAAGTTTACAGTTAATTCACGAAACAAAATCTTTTTATACACTATGCGCAGTAATGATATTTCCTTTATCCATTCCAAGTCTGTCTGTCTGTCTGTCTGTAAATGGGAAAGACTGGTCAGATTGATGTACAGAATGAAAAAACATTGTTAATCATGCTAAACACGAACAGTCCCGAAGGAGACTGTACATAATGTTTTCAGCAGATCTTTGTCCTGCATTAACAGAGCGGTCTGCATGAAAGATGACTTCCTGTTTGTTGCATCATGTACTGTATGTCCTAGGAAACGCGCAAGCACAGGGGTGGACACTCATCTGGTCATTTTCTTGACAGCAGGATATGATAAGCAGGGAACACCTGACTTTTCCTCACTACCGGTCACGGAATATTCTGTCCACTGATGAAACATGTTTGCGTAAGAAATCTAGTGATAGACTATTAATTCTAAGTATTAATTTATATGATATACGTTTGTACTGTGAATATTTATTATGTTTAAGGACACATACATGCAGTATATATCTGACAAATTTTTACAAGCATATGTTTATATTCATACAATTTCTTTTGTAGCTATAAATAAACATAACATAAATATAAATAAGACAGTAGACACAGATATTTTGTACACAAAAACCTTTATTTTGCATGCAATTAATCACGATTAATCGATTTTTTTAATTTAACTTTTTATTCTTCAAAACACTACATATAATTATATGCACTACAGTTTAATATTTCGGAAAAGTCTCTTATGCATATCAGACTGCATTATATACATTAGTCAACATTTGAAGTGGATGAAAGAAGTTAGTCCTTAAGACAAGAACACGGGTATTGTTTTGGTATGTTTTACGGAAAATCTGAGAACATTTTAAACCACTGGTAACCTATCAGGTCGGGTGATCTCACCACAAGAGCTGTTCGATAACATTTTGCTGGAAGTGATCAGGAAATCTATGAGGCTACAGGGTCCTGCAGATTTATCAGGCATGTTTGCCAGACAACATCTAAGGAGTGTTGGAACAGTGTGTTGTAGACAGATGAGACAGAGTTAGAGCTCGCTGGCACCAAACCCTGACATGTTTGGCAAAAATAACAAGCATTGCCTTTGGCCAGCAGCACCATCTGTAAAGCTTGGTGGTGGAAGCATTATAGTTTTGGGCTGCTGTTGCTGCCTGGGGGTCTGGCCAGGCTGCCATCGCTGAGTCAACCCTGAATTCCACACGGAACCAGAAAGTAGCTGAGTGGAATGTGAAACCATCTGTCTAAAAGCCGAGGCTGAACCTCAAGTGGACATAGCAATAACAAGACAATGACCTGAAACACTCAAGAAAAGCCGCAAATGAATAGGTCAAAATAAAGAAATGAAGGGTTATGGAATTACAAAATCAAGCCCCACGCCAGAAATTCTTCCAAAAAGGCGTTTGTTGAATAAATAGTTAAAAGAACGTTTGCCTTGCTCGTGCTAAACACCTTCATCAAAATGTCGGAAAAATGTAATCAGTAGGTAGTCTGATGCACCAATGAGAGGCGTGTTATGTGGGGAAAAAAAATTAAAAATCTTGACTGAAACCAAAAAAAAAAATAATAATAATAATAGAAATAAAAGTCTGGTTTCACAGACAAGGCTTAGGTCTAGTCCTATGTGTAAATCTGAGCTGGTTTTTTAAAAAAACTTGCACTAACTTAAACAATGCCTTAGGGTTTTTAGGGTTTTAGGGTTGTTCAAAAGTATGTAACCTGACCTTGAGTCCTTCCCACATTGAATTGAACCATGAGGGGAAAAGGAAGATTTCCACGATTTGAAAGACATCCGGCGCTCTAGATAAATCCCTCAGGAAGAGCAATGCTTCATCACAGCTGGTTAGGGACTCACATGTTGTGTACAGTATGTATGTGAAAGAGTGACTGGGTTGTCACATATAGACAAAGAAAGATATAAAAGAAACTGATTTTTAGTTTGACAGAACTGTATATGGTTTTCAAGATAAGGATATCGGAGAGGAGGACATACTGTACAGAAATGTCAGAACTTGTTATCAAATACATGCTTCATTAATAATGCTGATAAAATCAACCCCCGGCTATGGAATGCAGCTGTAAGGAGAATCTTAACGCAGATAGTGAAAGATATAATAAAGATGAGATAATACAGCTCTAACTTCTGTTCCCAATTATTCTACATTATGCAAACGGTTCCGTGTCTCTTATTGGCAACCAAACACATTTTGATCTGTCAAGTCAAATTATCACATTTTAAAGCGTGTTTTACACCAGAGAGAAAAATAAGAGAACAAGGGAAAACATTCTTGTGCATGTTTCTGCAGGGTCATCGGGTGTAAAACTAGAATCCTTTTATGAGTATGTAGAAATATGAACAATATCAGTTATTAAAGGCAATGTCTGATTTTATATATATATATATATATATATATATATATATATATATATATATATATATATATATATATATATATATATTTGTCAAAAAACATGTTGCATTGAAAAAAAAAAATCCAGATGAAGCACACTATTTTACACTAATTTGCAGATTGACACGTTCTATAGTTTGGGACCAAATGTTGGTTAATAGATGCTGATAAAACCTATTTCAGTAAAATAGGTTAATTTTAATAGGTTAATAGGTTAAATTAATAATTTTCACTGATGTAATGACACATTAAAGAATATTCTTAGAAAGTGCAGCTCACATTTCCCTTTTGCTGAAGCTGAAAGACTGTCACGGGTGTCAAGGT
The DNA here is from genome assembly GCF_018831695.1 of Puntigrus tetrazona. Taxonomy (NCBI): domain Eukaryota; kingdom Metazoa; phylum Chordata; class Actinopteri; order Cypriniformes; family Cyprinidae; genus Puntigrus; species Puntigrus tetrazona. The sequence goes on from NC_056718.1 coordinate 19,416,811, forward strand.
TAGGTTTTTGTACTCACGAAAGCTCACATCACATTGCTAATTGTTTGAGACGTGGAGAGCCCTTGCTTGACAGAGCTAAAGATGAGCTGGCTGACAGAAATGCAGAGGAGAGCTGAACCCGGGCCACGAGGCCTCACGAGTGTGTTACTCAGCTCTCAGACCTGAAGACACTCTCAAGTATGTGAAGAGAATGCCTCTTAGTATGCGGCAAACATTATTAACGTCTCTGTGCTGAGCTGTATACTATTTGTTGTAGATAAGAAGCACAAAAAGCATGTATGTGCAGCTGTGTGCATCGACAGTACCATAGAGCGTTTATGGAGATGATCTATTTGATGATGATGGTTTGTTTTGGTTTGGTTTGAATTTTAAAAAAAGGTTTGCATCATAAAAATGGTGTCACTCAAGTAATTGGAGTCTGTGAGTGTTTGTCTCCCCCTAATGCACAACTATGAGTTGCACATGTAATGCCGTGATTAAAATGTAAATTTGAACTTTCTCAAAAAGATTGTATTATATAAATATGCATAGGTATATCTATCATCAAAATATTTAGAACAATGAGATCAGATACGTCAATCATTTCAGCTTGACCAATAGCGACAGTTGGGGGTGTGGCTTCGGTACCAAGACTGAGCCAGAGGGTGTTTATCCAGTATAGGTCCCAGGCTAACATAAGGGCCGAGAATTCAGCTAAAATCTGAAGACTTACCAAAATACACAGATGTGGAGAGCAAGGTAAAACAAGGGTAAACGCTGGCGGTGGAGATGGACGAGGAATGGAGGAATTTGATCGAATGTTTGAATCTCAATCGTTGCATAGTCTCAAGCATAGTCTATTAGCTTAGTTGGATCTGATGGTCATTCCAGAGCACACAGTTATAAGTAACCCAAAATAGCTCCTTTCCATATAAAGTTACTTGTGTACGTGCAGTTATTGAAATATCTGTGGCTGCATATATACTTTCAGTGTTCTCAGTGTTTTCCAAGTGTTTAGCAGTAAAAACAGGATGCAGTAGAAATCTATCTCTGTGAGTGGGTCGGGAGCAATATCCCTATGGGCAGAGCGAGGGATCCTTGTTCAGCCATGGCCAAGTTTTGAACTTCACTTCCTAGCACGGGTGAAGGACACACAAGGGCACTGTCCTGTATGTCTTGGACAAATGTATAACCCAACCCACTCATGCCGTGATAGTCAGAATAGTCCATTCATATTTATCACAGAGGTCTAGTTTGTTTTGAGGCATTTCTGCTTCCTGTAGTGATGATTATCACACATGATAGCTTGTGTCCTCGTGGGAATTGCTTGACTCTGTTGTTGTAAAGCCTACGTAGCAGTGTTTTTTCATCATATTTATGTCCCGTAGCCTGAACATTTCTACAGTTTGTTTGTTTTTAGATATTTAAATCAATTCTAAGTAACAACATTATGCACTATTAATTAAAAAATTACATTTTTACGTTTTAACTTTATTATATATATATTTTCCTTGATTCCCATTTCCTTGATTCTGTTTGTTAAGGTATTGCTGTGGTTGCTTGGGTGTTCTGAGTAGTTACATACTAGCCCCGATCAGATCAGTGGTCTCTGATTTTCCTGTATTCAGATTTTTTTTTGTTCTCAAGCCAAAAACGGCCTGATCATTTAGAAAAGTAAAAGAGCTTCTGTGTACGTGTCATATTTGATCTGTTTAAAGCTATGAACTGTACCTGGCACAGCCTTACCCATCACTACTTCGCATGTCAGTATGAGTGAATATCTGTTTTAGAAAACGCCGTCTTCCTTCTACAGCCAACCAAAACACCGGTGATGCACCAAAGCCCTTCTTCCATGAAATGTCAAAGAGGAATTTCTACTAGAAGTGCCATTTTATTGCTGCGCTCACACAGAGATGTAATGCGCTGAAAGACTGACCTTTGACCTTTGAGGTGAGGGCATGTGCGGAGGATGGAACGAAGATGATCGCAAAAGTCCCGTGTGTTTGGGCAAAGTTCATCGTGTGATTTTTCGTTTGGCAGATTTACAGCTTGAGAAAACTGATAAACGTATGAGGGATAGATGAAGAAAAATACTAAAAATGTGTATTTTGAGAAAAGTTTTTTAGGTCTGAGAGAGGCGGAAATAATTACAAACCATTGCTGCTGTGCTCTGAGTACTCAGTTTCCAGGGTCACTGTAACAGCATGTTACCTCTAAAAGCCAATAACAAGATACATAACAGTTCCAGTTGTTGTGCAGTCAAAAAACATATCGAAATTCCTTTCTTTATCTATCATATTTTATTTAAAGCAAGTAATGCATTTGGGTTGCGTTAGTGATCATCCTGTTCCAAAATGAGTGCTCTCGTTAGGGTTTGTTTAGATCTTTTTGAGAGTATCATCTCATGAGGAATTTTCCCAAACTCAGCTGAAAGAACTCCCAGCTGTGCTCTCTTGGGTCAGAGCCCCTGCCCCGTATCAGGAGAGTTTCAAGACACTGATTTGTGTGTTTGGACATGTTTTAAGTATATGTGAATTTTAAAGCAATAGTTCTCTCAAAAATGTTAATTAGTTTATTAGTTACTCACCCTCATGTCACTCAAAACAAACGTGCCGTTATTTTATCTAGAACACACACACACACACACTCACGCAAAAAGAGTAAATAATAACAGAATCTTCCTTTCGGCTAAAACATTCCTTTTACCAGTTGTCTATCATTTTGTTTTGAAACATATTTGTTATGATAATGTTTTATGATTTTTGGCAAGCATGGCCAAACCGAACCTAATATACATCAAACGAAGTGGCTTAAAATGAAAGTATCTGTAGATGTTTATTGTAGTTTTTCCCCCATTGTCACTGGTTAACCAACCCGAACAGCTATATGATATGATAATCCAAGAAATTCAGGGCACAGTTGGCCACTGACTCAGTCAACATTGGCATTTGCCAACAAAACACCTCTTATGGAGTTGTTTACCAGTCTCCTCTCCTCTTGAATTCAACCCAGCGCATGGCATTTTTCTTGCACAGTTGTCTTTGTTTGGCAATTTCCCACACTCTCGTCAAACAAAATGGGGGCAGAAGGGATTTTTGTTGTTGTGGTTATTTTTTGCAGGGTAACATTTAGTGTTCGAAAATGAGAATGTTTCAAAGAGACAAAACCACGACCACATCATTTGCCTCAGGTGATCAGACAGTGTGCCTTATTACTGCATATTCTCACTTGTCATTAGTGGTGTTGTTAGTAATTAAAATAAAAAAATATTCAAATGTTATTTTATGTATAGCTGAAATAAAATGAAAAGTGTAAAATATAATATAAAATCACAAAATCATAAAAATCATAAAAATATATATATATATATATATATATATATATATATATATATATATATATATATATATATTTTTTTTTTTTTTTTTTTTTTTTCAATAATATTAATTGATGATTTAATAGTACACTAAAAGAATACTGTTTGCTGTTACTTTAGAGGTTTCCTTTCTTTTATATCCATTTCTATAATCTGCTACTCTTATGCAGCAATGTACTTTATTTATTTAAAGAGGGCTTTTCTGGAATGCCATTTATATTGAGTTGCTTTGGATGGATGATAAGTTTAGGTTCAGAGAGGTTTGATAAGAACGAGTCTGTCTGTTTCTCATAGCTGTGCAGGTTCTTGCTCAATTGATAACAATGATGAACAGCATCCAATTAAAGAAAATGGCGTTCCTAAGACAGCACATGATTTCTGACAGCAGATATTACGTAAGTAGATAAGGAAAGGGTTGAGGAAAGTCAAAAATACAGACAGTACTTTTAGAATGGTACATATTCCTGTTTTTCTAGGCCTTTTATCAGCTTGTATCCTGTGTGAAGAGAAAAATTGCCTGTGAGCATGACAGGATATGTAGTTTTTTTTAGGTAGCCTGTTTCATCAAAAATGATTGATTCAGCAGCTATGTTTATGTTTGACACTGAGGACTGCAGAATATTAATAGTTAGACTGATTTGTCAGAAAAATCACGATCACAAGCGATTCACAACTTAATTTGTGAGTAAATTATTTAGCCAAATAAAGCAGTACAATGTTCATAACTCCAAATGAGAGAGTTTAGCCCCTGTTTTTGTGAAGAAATATGTCAGCTGCTCTCATAACAAGAGATCTGAGGAGGGTGAAGGATTTTTGCATGCTGTAGCGCTGCTTAGTGGCTCGTCTCTTAAACCGCCTCTGCGTGGCTCCGTGATTGAAGCCAGTGAAGCTACTTATTTTATTGCTGTAAGATATCCTGACATCTGGTTTTGATGGTACAGGCTGCTCATTTGTGAGTAAGATCAAAAGGTTCACGTTTTTTTATTTTTTACAAGGTCTTTAAACAAGTGGTATCAGAGAGGTTTTTTTTTACCAAAAAAGTCAAATATTTCTGGTGGCACACAGTACACCAGCTATTCAAAGATCAAAGCTAATAATGAGTCCAAAATGTGAGCTTTAAGCTGCAGGACCAGGATAGAAAGCAGTTTGATTTGATTCATCATTATTTGAGCACATAGGTGAGATATCTATTATCTGTAATCTATACATTTTAGTCATTATTAAATTATATATTATTTTAAAAGTAATGTGTGTGTGTGTGTGTGTGTGTGTGTGTGTGTGTGTGTGTGTGTGTTTTATAATATATATCAATATTGTGTTATCTTCAATATTCAATATCTATTCAATATTACTGAATGAAAGTACATTTTAAGGGTTAGTTCATAGAACATTAACGTGCGTGTTATCGATTTTTACAGTGTGTATTTGAAATAATCATAATAATCAAAAAGCAGAAGTAAATATTAGCATTTATGCGAATACATGTGAATACAAAGTTAAGAAATTATTGGCATTTGAGTAACTGGTAAATGTGGGGTTGAAAGGGAAAAATAATGATGTTCTCATCAACCTTACCTCCCTCTGTGGTTCTGTTTGGAGCTTTGTGGTTTCATATCTTGCTTTTGCAAAAGCCCACACCTGCCTATGCATGAGTCAAAGACGGATGAAGCCTCAACATTAATCTATCTAACTTTTATCTATCTATCTATTGATATATCTGCCTACGTAAATAGTAAGATTCACGTGGTCATACAAGCCAACATATATAGTAAACTACATTTTAAATCTGGGTTTAAATACTACAGAAAATCCATTTAGAAACCGGTAACTAAAATTATTATCTCCTGCTATGAACAAATATATTAAATATTTGTTTTTTGTTTTGGTGTATAGATATTTTGGTTACACTTTACTTGAAGGGGTGTGCATAAGACTGACCTGACACCTTCATAATCACGACATGACACATGTCATGAATATGAAGGAGGTTTTACGCATTTTTATGACAACAATCATTATGTATAATTCGCTCAGCTTTGTCATTTTTAATGCAAAGATGATATTATTTGTGATGTCTTTATCATGGGCTATGGGAAGGGTAGAGGTAGGGTTAGGGTTATGTTATGGTTAGGTCAAATAATTAAAAATGACATAAATGAGTGAATGACACTTAATGAGAGTTTTCATAAACATACATAAAACCTCCTTGACTTTCTGTGAAACATTAAACAAGATATTCTGAAGTTTGTTTCAACTCATTTTATCCTAACAATGAAATTCAATGGGGTTTAAAACATGTACTTGTGTCAAGAAAAAAATCAAAATCAAAATCACATAGGCTTTGAACGACATACTCCTTTGAGTAAACCTTTGCAGGAAGTCAAGAGTACAAATGAAGACCAAAGTTGCATCAAGAACGCTAAGAACAGGATGTAACGATTCTTAATATATTACTCACACATTGCTGTAGTTGCATTAATCATATGACTAATCAGGAGTCACAATATATCCTGAAAGCGGAAAAACCTGTGTTTGTGTTATTAGAAACACACAAATTACATTCAGTAACTCCATGGTATTTATTTGTACTTTGTAGATTTTACAGAGAGAATTGTTTGTTTGTGAAATGAAAGTATTGATGTTGTAATATCTGATTTCATAGTCGTGTGTTTTAAACAGGTTTACATAAAGAAGGGCTGTCATGTGTGGCCGGTGGGTATAGAGGAACAATGACACGTGCAGCCCAAAATATGATAAGTGGAAAAACAGAAGGTATGAAAGGAACAATTTAATAAGAACCAGGGAATCTTCAAAAAGAAAAGTTATAAATGTTAACTTAAAAGTAGTCACTTTCATATGTCTGTGATTGAATTGATATTATTCATGATAACGAAACGTGATAAGGCATTATTTATGTGGTATAAACTCTGTGAGTAAGTGCTGATATTATCTGCGTTCGGATCAGACTGTGTGCACATCTGTTAACCACACAAAACACTTTTTCACCTTCACCACTTCCTGCACAGAGCCCCAGACTCATGTTCCACCTTGCATTTGCAGAAAGGGACTTTTCTTGCATTGCACTGCACTTGAGAAGATGCAACCTGACAATGCTGGCGTAGGACAGGTAATTTGCATGTGAGGGTCCTTAAGAGGGTCCATCGTGAATGTGAAGATGTTTTCTGTGGAATTTGGATGGGAAAAAAATAAGAAACTAAATATGACACGCTCAAACCGATTACATTTTCCGGTTACCTGTGTCAGCGATTTAGAGTGAATTCACAGAATTGGGGAAGGGTACGACAGAAAGTGCTACCTCTGCAGGCCACATGATGTTTTTCCCCAGTGTGATGTCACTTCCTCGTCCGATCGAGCCCCTGCTATTGATCATGCCGACTGGAAAGTACAAGCTCACCCCTTTATAAAGCGCACCGCATCAGTGAGGTGATCAACTTCGAGGCACATCTGATCATCAATCAACATGAAGCCCTTCTGCACCTTCGTCGCCTGCCTTGTGCTCTTCGCTTGCTGCTCACTGGCTCGCAGTGAATGTACGTCTTTTTTAATTTTTAGATAAACAAAAGAATGTTATTAATTGTATGCATATTTAAGCATTTCTTTAACTCAATTCCTTTTTCTTTTGCTTCCTGCAGTCAGCCAGGGTCCAGACAAGTGCTGCTTTTCTTTTTCCAATGTGAAAATCCCACTGAAGCAGGTTGAGAGTTATCATACCACACATCTTGAATGCCACAGGAGCGGTATCATGTAAGTATTTTGTCGCAATGTCTCAATTAAAAGGAACTGTGAATTGATTATGGGAAATCGTGAACCGTCTTTCTCTTTCGAAATTTCAGTATCATCACCAAAGCTCAAAGAGAGATCTGCGCTGACACGTCAGAGAGATGGGTTCAGAGACTGATGAACCTGGTGGATAATCGAACCATGAAGGAGATTTCTCAGAGCAGCTCTGGGGACAGCGAATAAGACGTGAACCGCTCTTCCCTTTTTAAACTACTGAAAACAAAAATAAAATTCAAACTGATTTTAAGCTGATTTTATTTAAAAGTAATAATATGTATCCAGCTGCTTATTGCTGTTGATCAATTAAAAAGACTGTGACATATATTCAGACATATTCAAAGCGTGGAACTGTAATCTAAACATGTAATCTCTTTATTTTTTTATTTCTATATGCAAAATAAAGATTATAGAAAGACACTGGATTTTGTCAATGTTGTACTTTTTTGAAGAAAAAATATAAATAAAAAATGAGCAAATATAACATAATAAACTGAAATTTAAAGAACCAATATTTATTAACGATCAAATGTGCTAGCGCCATGAATACTGATATGGCTCAGCTAGTTATAGTGGTAAAATGGCACTTAGAGATTTAGTTTCTTGAGTTATCGCAACATTATTATATAATGTGAAAAAGTATTTCTAACTTTTTTGGCTGATTTGCTACTACATGGAACACTTTTTATTTTGTACTTATTGTACAAAACCAAATAATATCTGTTGAACTTTCATAGGAGAATACTTTGTCACTATAAAAACTTGCTACAGATTTGTTGTTGTTTTTTTGCCTTGATAATGCTCGTAGTGCATTCATGTATAGAGAAGTCATTCTGTGGCATAGAAATTCATCTTTATGAAAAGACAAAAAGATACAAGGGTGGGTTTTTTTCTATTGTCTTATTAAGCTTATTATTACTTTCTATATAAATGTTACATATGGCAGTCCCACTGACTGTGCAAAATCAGTTAAAGCATTTCTGTGGGAGCTTTCCATTAAGCTGTACTGTAACTATAATTAAGGCTATTTAAAATTTATTTTTAATTCTCATATTATATGATATTATATTATATTATATTATAGACAAATATGTGTGTGGGTTGTGTACACAATGTGAGTATGTGTGTGTGATGGGGATAATTTACTTTTTTGTCTAAATTAAATAATATTTAACTGATTCGGATCAAACAAACCAAATATGAGGCTCCTTCATGATCACACTGAGGCTGACGCCAGCATTCGTGTGGTTGATTGTTACCACTGTGTGAATCTGTGGCTGACATTTTTCCCCGTTTTATATTCAGACTCATTATGTTTTATTATAAGATATATTTTGTTACTGTATAAATCTCTTATCTTATTAACATTTTTTCAGTAGTAATCACTTACTCCACATTTGTCCTTGACATTTTTTTTTCTTTTTCATATCATCATGTGTTCCTTCCTGTCAAGAGGCACGGCGTACTTCTGTTTGTCTGTTTTATTTTGTTGACTTTTTTATGCAGTTCTTTGTATTGTTTTCGCTTCACAAATACTTTTTTTTTTTCATTTTAATCTCTCTTCGTCCACCCCTCTGTGCACTTCATTATATCTGGTTTAAAATGTCTATTTCCCATATTTCCTCTTCATATTTCGGGCTCTTTGAATTCAATATGACATCCCACACATGCACGCTTTTTTATCCATAAATTGATTGATTAGTTGCCTGCCTTCTTCTTTTTTTATGTGTAGCCTCTTCTGTATTGGATTATATTTTTTCTGTTCTCTATGCTGATGATGAACTGGAAATATTTTTCGTTTTCCGCTCGCAATGACTCATCTTTCTTTTCTTTCACCAAACAGACGCATCTCTCTTCGCTTCAGTTCTCTCCTTCTCTTATAGATTTGGAGTCCGGTGCTAAAATACGTTTAGTTCCTGAGATATTTGGATCTCCAAGAGCAGGGTATTAGAGACCCCTGGCCAGTTGCTCTTTCTGACTGCTAGAGGTCGCCATTTTATCACAAGTATAATGCAAAATGTTAACTATTATGAAAGCCAGAGTAGGACTTCCAAAACTTTGCGTCCGGAACACCCTCAATTTCTAATAGCATACAATCAAGAAGGTTAATTTCAAATGAAACTAAAAAGGGTTAAAAGAAAGCACTGTCATCTCATCAACATTAGCCTGCAAATGCATTTTTAGCACAAATATTTGTATGAATTAGTTTAGTAGATCTGATTACTTTTTACATACCATATTCAATATATATATTACTATTTTACACACATGTCCTCATCTCGTTTAAAATGTAGCATATATTCTAAAGGTAAGAGCCTTAAAACCAAGAGAGAACATTATGCACAAAAAGGAAGTTTTATTACTTTTATAAACCACAATGTGGTTTTTCCCCCTGTGGCTTGTGTAGTAGAAACACAGGCCCACTCATACAACCATGCACCACCTCAGTGAGAAGATCATACAGATGATGTCGAGTCAGCTACAACACAAGATACAATCACTTTTTTATACATGTTGTAGGAAAGTGCTCTCAAGTAAAACTGCAGTGGACTACTAAAAGGCACACCAAGATTGCCCCAGAAATGGTCTCGTGCAAGTAATTTCTGTAAGTATGTTTTTGTATCACTATAAAATCTTGAGTAATCTAGCAACGTTCACTTTAAAATTGTAATTTAGAAATAACCCAGAAGCACGGCGAGTTCAGGCATTGATAAGGAAGCCTACATGAGATGCCAACTTCCGGTGTTGAAGTGGTCGCCGTAAAAAATAAATAAATAAAAAAATTAATGCTTTGTATCAAATTTATTCACTTTTTTGGGTTTGTGTTGTAAAAATGACATCCCTGTCTTCTAAACGGAATGCACCGCAGTCAGTCAACACGCCAGAAACAGTAGCAGCTCCAATCCGTCTCTTAAAATGGCGTGTCGCACTACATTCCTAAACCCTTGGGTTATCCTTCTGATTTTCTTACTTGCGGTCGATGTCACTGTATTGAAGGCATAGTCTATTTACATAAAAGCTGAAGCATATTACACTAAACTGCTGACCACTTTCAAGTTGTTGTTTTTTACGTTTGGAAATAAACTTGATCTTTTTACTCCAATTTACGCGCATTCCGTCGCCATTACACATTTTTCTCTCACACAGCTGACACTACTTGGTCTTTTTCAGGGGTCTGAGCACGGTTCGCGTGATTTTTGACCCATATGTGAACGCTTTAAACGATCTCACTTGATTTTTTTTTAAGTAGTTTGTTCATTAGAGTTGCGGATGTCCGCCTGACTTTTCTATATCTATATGAGCTCGCACGAGAGCTAAAACTAAACACTCTCTTCAGTGTTTATTTTGTTTAAACTGTCTAAAACACACATGGCTCACATACACACAGTTGGTTTAGTCTCAATCTTAGAAAGAAATGTGTATCATCCGATCTGTGTAGAATAGTAGCCTACAAGCAGCCTAATATGAGAATCAGTAGAATCATTCATGCATTTCATATGCATTTTATTTTTTATTTGATTAGTACATTTCTTTCTTAAATGGTGCATTTAGGAATATATGTACTGTAATTGAAAAGCATGTTATTATATACTTTTCTAAGATTATTTTCTAATCATATATTTTAAGTTTCTATATCAATAAAAACAGGTTTAAGGAGAAAAAGACATTTGCCATACAGCTTAATGTGTTGATTAAAATGAAGAAGGTTATTAATATAAGAGCGCTGCTTATTTTACATTATTTTTTTAAATCTTTATGCGTTCCGAAAGCGCCACCTGCTGTCAGAGAATGAATTAGCATTTTTAACAGCCCTTCTGTTTTAAAATAACTCATATTAAACCAGCCAATAATAATTAATAATTGATACATTGACTTGAAAAAAAAGTTTTACATTTGAAAATTTTAATTTATTGTGTGCGTGTGTAAATCTGTATATGAACTGTAAATCATATTTTTCACACTCATTTTTACAGTTACCACAGACATTGCTCCACCTCACTCATATGACATATATTTTTTATCTGTGCAGGTCTTATTAAAACAGGTTTGTAAAGTCTTTCATTCTGCAGAGACCAAAAAGGTTCTGAGGGAAAATAATACTGCTCTCATTTCCCCCCATATTTGGTGGTTTCTAGATTATGTTTGCCGAGGTGGGTCTGTACAATGTTGTACAAGTTGCATAGCTTAAATAATGTATGTTTGTATAGTATCAGTAAAAACGTTGAACACAAGATGACCAGCACCCTGCACATCTAGACCTGATCAACGACTGACCACACACCTAAATATGAGGCCCTTTTGCATCTTCATCACCTGTCTTGTGATCTTCACCTTCTGCTCACTGACTCAAGGTGAACGTGCATCTTTTAATTATTTCTTGATTATTTTTTACAAAAGTGTAGAGAATCAACTGCTAACAACTGAACATATATGCTAAGCATTTTCTAGATTTTTTTTGTGTGTCTTCATTCGTATACTATTATATTACACATTTTTTAAAACACAAATGTCAATTACATTGTATTTTTCATCTGTGTTTTTCCCACAGTCTGCCAAAGTCTTGAAAACTGCTGCTTGTCTTACCGCAAAAAACAGATCCCACTACAGCAGATTGTGCGTTATCATATTACAAGTCCTGAGTGCGACAAGTGTGGAATCATGTAAAGAACTTTTGAAATGCCTTAATTAGAATTAATTGTTGTTGTGAATACTTTTTAATTTCATAAATCATCCTATCTTTCAATTTCAGTATCATTACAAAAGCTCAAAGAAAGGTCTGTGCCGACCCGACAGAGGAATGGGTTAAGAGATTGATGAAGTTACCGGATTTACTTGCATTACGTCGTTGCAACAAACATGAGAGGCCAGTTTCCCCATCTAATGTGGGCGCTAACGCAAAGTAAACTACTAATTTTACTTTTATATACAAAAAAGAAATACCGTTGTATCTTATGAATGTCTATAATTGAGCGCAACATAGGATCTTGACATTTATTCACAGCATATTCAAGTAAAAACAAATATTGGCAGGGGGTCTTAATATGATCTAAACTCTTGGCAAGCATTGTAAAAATAATTGTTCTTCTCTTCTGAAAGGAATGCATTGCAGTCATTTACAACGACAGAGACTATACTCCAACCACCAGAGGAAACAACTCTAGTCCTCTTTAAAGAGTCACAAGACTGGTTAGATTTTTTGCTGTCTTTTTCTTCTAGCCCTATAAAACATTATAAAAATTAAATTGTGCTTCCCTCTTAAAAGGAAAGGATCACTCAGAACAACTGAAACTACACCACTAGAGGAAATGTGTCTGGTGCGCTTAAAAGACTCGCATGACTGGTTAGATTTTCTCCTCTTTTAAGGATTTTTTCATCATATCCACCTTTTTGTTGATGTAAAAATCGGTGCGTCAATGTAAATTCTATGGGTTTAGCCTCATTCGCATCCAGCTATTTTTTGCTGTGCAAAACAGATTTTTGCTGCTTGATTTCGAAAACCATTGTTCATGTTATTTTGGTGTATTATCTTTTGTACTGCACGTTGTTATTTTCATTAGTGTCTAATGAACTGGAAGCCTCATACATGTGCTTCCTTCTGCACCAATAGTCCACTACAGTTATTAATGAAATTCATTAAGATGTCTTCATCAAAGAGAATGTTAACTGAAGTCTTCCAAGACATATAGCAAATAATAGCTTTGATATGTGATATTTGAGCCACGTCTGAATCATAATGCAATGCATGCAAAAGAGGTTATCTTTAAAAGACACTTGAAATAGCTTTACTCTTAAAAAATAGTTTTCCTTATAAATCCATTCATGTATTATATATTATAAATGTGCTCTCTTTAATTTGTGCCATATAGGTCCACTCACTTCTGTATACAGCCAGGACGAGAATAACAACAGCGTTTCTTATCTACAGTGTTGAGACATCAGGACGAAGGAAACCATTTGGCTTTTAAATACAAATAGGATTGAGTAGCTGAAATAAATGTATGTGAAGATGCCAACATGAAGAGCCCCCCTCCCTTCATAAAGGTTTTATTAAAGGAAAAATGACTAACTAAATTAAATCCATCACACAAAGCAAAGATATGTTACTAAAAGGCTCTTTTGATTGACTGATGATAGCTACGTTAGTAGCACGCTGAGGCTGTCAGCAACATTTGTGAGGATGATTGTTACTGTGTAAAACTGTGGGTGTTAACCCTTCCCGTTTATTTAGTTTTTTTCTTCAGGAATTACTAGAAATCTGATCTTTTTTTCAATGAGTCTCTCCTTGACTATTCAAGCAAATTATATTTTCTTCATGTAATGTTAACAATTATTATTTAAAGACGTGCCGTACCCTAAGATTTTTGCATGTTTTTTTGTTTTTCTTTACTCATCCCTGTTTATATATACTTTAATTCCACAAGTTATTAGTTACATAATTATCCTATTGAATGTCATTTCACATTTTATTCCAAAGGGGTTAAATAATAAAGAGGGAAAGCATTATCCTTTTCCCTCTGCTCATAGATGCTGTAATAAAAGAAAAAACAAGTCTTTTGATAGCCTGTTAAGATTTCAACATTTAATTCCAGCAAATTCATTGGGAATAATGCATTTTATATATAATAAATGTTCTTTGACTTTTCTGACTAATTAATTTGTAGTTTTCTTCAAATAAGTGACTTTTTGTCAGGTGTAGTCCTGGGTCAGTGGGTCATCCTCACATCCACTTCTTTTGATTCTCTGGTCTAGTTCAACCTCTCGGATTCCTGTGTTCCCTTCAGTCCTCTCATAGGACTTATTCCAGAGATCAATGATCGATCACTCTTCTCGCACCCTTACTGCTCATTCAGCCTGTATTCCTATCCTAAAATCCCATTGGAGTCGGTCAGTTCCTCTCTGACCACTAGTGGCCGCCATTACACAACAATTGAAATGCAGTTTCAGGTTTTAGCTAGCACCATTATCAGCCTGTCAATATCATAGTTACGTGGACTTTTTATATGTTCATTTATATATATATACACACACACACGCACACAGATATGGCAATAAGATTACAAATAATTTTAGGTAATAATAGGTTTCGCCATTTTTGACCTATAAGCAATATTTTTCCCCACAGGGCAACTGGAATGAAACATGTGCTTTTTTATTTGTCTGTCACAGGGCCGCAAATTGAATATTTCATTCCAAAACAATCAGCAGCCAAGAGCCTAGCTGAGCAGAAGACTGCAAGTAAGCGTCCAACTGAACCAGACAGCTTTGATGTAGCAGATAAGACATGAGACCAGACAGGTGGCGGCAAGCGCTGATGCCAGTCAGTGTGTTTTTTCTATCGCAGATTGTGGACAAATGGATTTGAAATGTGTTGTATTCAGACTTGACAATCAAATTGCGAAAATGACTCCAGGATTAATTGTCCTGCCTCTTCATCCATGCATAATGGTGATAAAACTGAAAATCTGTAAAAAACAAAACAAAACAGATATTATGACAAAATTACTATCACATTTTAAATACATAAACAGTTGTTTATTTTACAGTCTTTGGTGGATAAAAACTAGCCGTGATATATTTTGTGCATGCATCTGCAACTCCCCCTCCTCTTTTGCCAGAAGGGCCAAGGAAATATTAAAAACGAGATATGAAGTAATCATTAATATTAAGCCCACAGCCACTTTTGTCCCTCCAGATGGAAAGCTATAACACGTTGTCCTATTATTACAATGCATTTGATATTTCTTCGGCGTCCTGGTTTCTAAAACCACAAGGAATACGAAATGCACAAATGACTTTTTAGCATTTCACGTTACACTTTTACAGCTGACGTCATACAATAAAGATTTTATATTAACCACATCCGTCTAGAATACCCTGTTGCTAGGTGACCTGACAATAAAAAGACTGACTTTGGGATGGTGGGGGGGTCACCTTCATGAATATTTATGGTGAAATGTCTGACGACTGGTTCCTGGTTGTTGAGCTTAAGAATGGGGCATCTAAATCTCACTAGTAGAATTACTTCAGCCTCCAAAGACTGACATGTTATCATTACACAAAGAAGTGCGTGTGCGTACTAAAAATGTCAAAACAGCCGGATCTGAAATCGATTGTCTGTTTTCATTTGGCTGTTTTTTCCCAAGGGCAAGGGAATAAAGTAGGAACACGTATCTGCAGTGCAGGCTATACATTAGCTCATGCACCTCACAACCCTTCAGACTTCTTTATGCTTCATCGCTTGGGTTGTCATGAACACCCTGATATAATTATACTGCAAATAAAAGAGTCTTAGCAGCACATTTAAATGGTTCGCTTCAGGGTAGAAATAAAGACAAAGTCCTTTCACTTTAGAGAGGCTTAATTCCTAAGGCCTATATAGGAAGAGATCTAGAGATTAAATCTAGACAGTACGATGATTTAATAAGTGGTTTTCGTAGTTCTCACTGTACAAGTGCAATTACAACAGTAAGTACCCGCATTATATACAGGGAAAAAAAACTGTAAAACCTCTAACCAGACAATGAGCATAAATTTACAGTAAAATGCTGTCAACTGCACAGTTTTTAGTTGAATAGTGAATAGAACAAACCAATGTATGATTTACTTTCGAAACTGTAAACTGATATTTTATTGTCAGTTGTGTACATTTGTGCTTTATGTTACATCTTCAAGAGTGGCTGTGCTGCATGTTACACCTTATACATATATATTAGTATATGCTTCTGCTTGTGGCAAAGCTACCTGTGATGTGATTTGAGTCTCCATGTGGCTTTTTCTTTTGCCAACATTATTATGGCGGTTGTCAGTATGTTAAAGGTACAAAACCGATTTTGGTAGCGGTTGTTGATTTTACTGGCTTGCATTTACATTTTCTTGTTTGTAAATTACAGTTTTATACTGTAACATTTACAGTTTTTGGCCATAAATGTTAAAAGTGATACTGCATACATATAATTTAGTACCATATACGTATAAAATGTCTAAAAATACAATATATTAAACAAAACAACAACAAAAAAGCATCATTTAAATAAAAAATAAGTAATTTTCAGCATGCAAGGAGAACCAGATAGATAAATTGATCAAACTATCCTTATTATGTCAACCATATTTGATCATCTTTTTATTTTTCCCCATGATAAGTATGTGCACCCTCAAAAATGTACTGTAATTATGGAGCCTGCCGGTCTACAGGCTGGGAAATGACAAGTGTTCTGAGTGTGTGCCATGGCTGCAGACCCACAGCTGTTGACACAACAGACCCAGATGGTTTTGATTTGCAGCTTGGTTCATTGTGACAGCTCTGGCTTTGGACGGCCTTCTGAGTCAAGGTGCAACACATCAGCATTTTCAAAGACTGTCAGTGACAGGCCGCGGCTCACCAAAGAGTATCCTTCTGTTCTGGATAAACAGCAAGTGATTTTTTTCAGGAGGTGGCAAAGGGAGACTGTGGTTTTAAAAAGGGAAAATAAAATCAACAGAGCAAAAAATAAAAAATAAGCACAATGAGTATTTTTAAATTATCTAATATTTTTTTCTGTTCAGCAGTAACCATCAGATAAAGTGTCTATGTTTCCATTCACTAAGCTAATTGTGTTGTCAATGAGCTCCTAAAACATAGAAAGTAAGATTTGAAAGGTGACTATATACTATATTTATACTTAGCTACTGATTGTTCTAGTCTACAGTATTTTTAAGTCACATATAAACATTCATATCCATAAAAATGTCAATATATGTTAGAATTAAGAATTAAGAGAGAGATATATATATATATATATATATATATATATATATATATATATATATATATATATATATATATATATATATATATATATATATATATCTCGTATAAAGATACATTGCGATATATCATCTAAAAACTACACAATAGGCTTTGCGTGGATGTATGGTTTCTTAGGAAAGTACAATATTTGGCGTATATAGCATATTTGAAAATCTGGAATCTGTGTGTGCAAAAACAACAACAACAACAACAAAGAAAATTGCTTTTAAATTTGTCTAAATGAAGTACTTAGCAATGCATGTTACTATTACTCAAAAATAAGTTTTGATATATATTTAGGTTCCTCAAAAGACAAACAGGTTTCGGAAAGTCAGTTGCTGATCGTTTGGGGCAATGCCCTGCTCCCAAACATTACCTTACCAGTGATCTCCTTTTAACTTATTACCTTAACCGACAGCCTATCTTAATGATTTTTGGCGTAAAAGAAAAATCGATCATTTTGACCCATATAATATTATTGGCTATTACAAAAATGGGCTATATGAAGTAATGTGGCACAGGGTCACGTATGGTTCGACGTGTGGAATTTTTTTTTTTTTTTAGGAAAATGAAAAATCTATTACTACCGTCTTGCGTTTGAAGACACTGAATAACAGTTTACTGGATATCGGTAACGTTTCAAACGATCTGATAATTGGTCTGTCAAATTGGTCTGTTAAAGTCACCACTGTGACTTTAAATCCATTGTGTAACAATCTACTATCGCTCGCTGACACTGTAGTAAGTGTGACGCCTACCGTTCACTGCACGCACTCGTTTCAACCTAAAGCTGACGCTCGCTCTGGAGCTGCGCCTGATAGTGCCCAGTGCAAACCAAAACAAGGATTTCTAGCTTTGCAAGTAGTTTAAAAAAATCGTGAAATGGACCACAAAGACACAGAAATGAACGAAAAAGGAGTTTCTTCTTCTACGAGCGGAGTTGTTGTTCAGGTCAGGGAGAAGAAAGGAGCTTTACGCGCTGCCATCCCATATATGCCTTTCCCAGTAGCTGTCATCTGCCTGTTTCTCAACACATTTGTGCCCGGACTGGGTGAGTACAAGCAGGCGATTCGCCCATTTACACACAACCACCTGACCTGCGATAAATAACACTGTACTTACCCGAAATAAACGACATTCTATCAACAAGTTCTTTCAACGCGCGCTTTAAGTCGTTCCAATTTGCTTTAAATACACTTATACACTTATATATATACTACGTGCTTGTAGATATAGTTTACACTTTGCGATTACGATTTGAATTATTTGATTAAAGCTTATTATATGCGTTCATTCATTTAATTCATTCATGCAATCCTTAATACGTTTTTTTATTGTGTTTGCGGTATTTTTTGTATATGGGTCAATGACGTTACGTTAATTTGTTACTTAAAACAGGAAAAATGCAGACAAATGGATCCACCTACAATGAACGTGTTTTTAATTTCTGAATTAAAATCTATTTTTACGTGTTTGTGGGGCATAAAGTCAAACATGTGGGTGGTACAATGAAGAAAAAGTCTCATCAAAAGGCTGAAAATCTCAACAAGATGACCCTTGAGTAGGTTGGCTAACCTTGTGTTATTATTGCTTGGGAAAATAAATGTTGAATAAGTTTTGTTTGTATGAAAGGGGTACAAGCAACATGTAGAAAGCCATGTTGTTGTCATGTGACAAAAAAACAGGAAATAATATATTGATTAGTTCGAGATGTCATATGGTAAAACTAAAAGAAAATGATGTCGTATTTTGGGTTGTGATTTAAAAATGCACAATATTTGAGAAAATAATGATTAATAGGCTTGCACTGTATCTAGTTTATAAGAGGTGTTGCTAATTTTGTTAGAAATAAATTTGTAAATAAAAGTCAGTATGAATTAAAAGATTATATTTGTATATTTTGAGCCATAAAGCACCAAAGCACACTTGGAGATCGGATCGTGTTTCTTGCTGACATTTAGGTCAAGATTCGATACAAGCAGGTTTTTTTTTATTTCAGCTCATGTCCAATTTTTTACAAGTGGTAATAGATCCATTACGTGCGTCCAAGAACATACCAGAACAGATAATCAAGACGATCATAAATAATTGCATCCACTCCATTGCCATGATTGATACCTTGACCTTTTCTCCTTCCTAGCCGATCCATTAATCTATCTCGATATTGTCGTTTCCAGCTTGATTCTCTATCATGTTAGTTCTATCGCAAGTTATCACAGATTTCTTGTATCTGGTCATGTGTGCGATCAGCTTTTGCAAAAACCTTCTTTCATCTAACATGCCTCTTTTCTTAATTCCTAATAGATTGTGCAATGATGTCAGTCTTCAAAGACCAAATGTATTGTTTTATTTATCTTAAAGTGTTTTAGTACCACTGCATTAAACACAATTAAAGCACCACTTTGTAGCTTGCAATTTTCAAAGTATTAAAGCAAGCATGCCAGAAGAATATTGATCTCCCTTATCTCTAATAAGGCTGGGAAGCATGACCTCAGGGAATGTCTTTGAAATATACTTGAAATAGTAGCAAAAGAATCGCGTCAAAGTCTTTCAATCCAAATTGTGATGAAAGCTTACCCCTAACATTGCTCATCTGTACCAAGTGAATTGTAGGTGAGCGAATATCTAGTCTTTTCTGAGGTAAATGTAACGTGACGCATTGTTTACGAAATGGTTATTGATGCATTTTTGCATTTGAAACACAAAATAATGTGTAAGTTGTTTTTCAGCATACCTTCTAATGTTTATTCATGTTCATTCATTCAATCAACTGGTAAGAGAAAGAAGTAATTGATTAATATCTGTGCTTCCAGTTGAACTGAGGTGCTAAATCATGTCAGATTAAATTGATGTTGGTTCTTCAAAATGAGAATCAATTTAAGGTGCGGTGTTTCCTACCTGGTCCCATGGCATAAACATACCTGGGCACACTTTTTGGCGAGACACGAAATATGTACCGATAAGTACATCAGTGCAGCTTCCAAAAGAAGATAGTATTATAAAATACTTACTCCACATTTAAAAACCGTTAATCGAAATTGTCAAGCCATCCCTATATTTACCAGGGCATGGGAAATATGCAACTCCTCTGTGGCATCTTCGCCCCGGACTTATGCTACCGGGACATGTGCAGAGCTTGGAATCCATCTCTGACAGTTGCAGTTAGATTGAACACACAGTAATCAACCCGGTGACCGCATCACTCAGCCACTTGTGGCCCTCTGGTGTTTACGTCAATATTGGTTTCATCCATCAGGATACCCCCATTGGACCCGTGCCTCAAGTCATCTAATCTTGCAGTCCACTTCAGCATAGCCTTTCCTCCTCATGTTTCGGCCGGTCCCTCTGGAGTCTGGAGGACATGGAGTGCTTTTGGAGGACGCAAGCATTCAGTATGAATCAGTGCATGTAGACTGCATAAATGCTTACAGAACGACCATGCATTCTACAGGCGGTAATGTGCCTGTCTCGTATCATCTGTGCACGTGGGCATGGTTTACTGAGCTCCTGTCTGCTGCACAGTTGCTCATACATAAACTAGAGCAGAATATTATGACAAGAGAGCCCATGTTTGGATGACGATGATACAAGGGAAAATGCCAAGAGCCAAATGGGGCTCTCTTGAGCACACAGTCTGCGCTCGGGTTGTCAGAGACCATTACCACTCCAGTTAGTGAGTCATGCTTGACAACCTGCTCTCCTCACCTTTAATTGCCGATACTTTGCAGGGCATGTATTGGGCGCCAGATGAGTTTACGTTCAAATCATGCTAATTTGCATGTGCACAAATTGAGGGTCTCGTTAATAGATTTCATGTCCAAACAATGACAGAGCTGGGCATCTGGGTCATTGCTTATGAAATGAAACGCTAATAATGCAATAAGTTGCTTGAGATGCTACAACTAAAAGTACATTTACATACAGTTGAAATTGTAAGAAATTTGTAACTAGGCATCTCAAAGAGGTGTTGTGAAGTTTTGGATGGATGGATAAATAATTTTAGCATATTTAATAAATGATCTTTTGCGAAATGCAATCTATTAAATCCTTCTGGTTCTAAACATTTTTTCCTATCCAACATTAAAATTGCGACATTGGACTCCTGACTGGCATCCTTAAACATTTTTTTTCTTGTGTGCTCACCCATTCTGAAAATCTGTGGCATCAAAATTATTTTGACAGTTGGATTCACAGCTGTTTAATTTTAGGCTTGCCTGCTCATTTGCACCATTTATTCAGGCATACTAGAAAAATCTTGTTTTAAGGCTTTGGGCAGAACAAAAATGTAGGCTTTTTTTTTAAAAAAAAGCATTCGGTTTAGATGTAATCAGATACGGATGTAATTTGATCCAAAGAAATGAGTTTCTCAAGGTCTAAAAGTGGAAAAATGTTGACTTGTCAGCCTGACCTGATCTAATTCTAAATGGGAAGTCTTTTCACGTGGGAAAAAAAATGTAATTGTGGTGAGCATTCAGATTTCTGCCATTTAATACATCCAAACAAAGGATAATAAAGTGCTAAGAGCTTTCCAAAAATATATAGTGAATATCATCCAAAACCCGTGTTTGAAACGGACTGTACTTCAAGCCTAAAATTAGAGTATCATTTAAAAATGTGAGTGTTGAAGTGCAAAAAAAAAGACAAAGGGTCGACCACTTCAGATGC
Source organism: Puntigrus tetrazona (assembly GCF_018831695.1). Lineage (NCBI taxonomy): Eukaryota > Metazoa > Chordata > Actinopteri > Cypriniformes > Cyprinidae > Puntigrus > Puntigrus tetrazona. Next base: position 19,438,419 of record NC_056718.1, read on the forward strand.
ATTTAGCTTCATTTTTATGAAAGTGCATGTCCTGAATAATCTTTTCTAGAGTTAATGGCGTTTTTTTTTTCTTTTCTTTAATTTTTCCATTTCCACAAGATATTATTATCCAACCTGCATGTACAGTAAATCACATTAACCAGATATTTGAAAATGCCAGAAGTCTTTTCAGTGATAACCGTGATGACAAAACAGTGTCAACCATTTTAAGCTGGTCTCCTACTGGTTTAGCTGTTTTGGTGCAGACCACCCAGTTTAAACTATTTTCTCAGCAGGACAATTTGGGAGATTTGTGTTGCTCATGCCAGTGCTATCCCAACACTCTTTGAACCTATCTGAACTGAACCTATCGCTCTAGCCCTGGTGCTCTTCTAGTTTCCATGACAGCAGATGCTAGCAGAAGCCTGCCTGTCTGTCTCCTCTAAGATTGAAAGAGGTAGATAAGCCAGCAAATGAATTCATTCCAAAGGGGTCCTTTAAAGTGCACTTAAACGGGCAAAAAAATTAAGTATGGTTATCTTTTTAGATTGCATCTTCTTTTAGACACTTAATAATATGTTAAAAGCTTCTTGTAAAAGCTTTTCATAAAGCAAACTGAATTACAGAAAAAAACAGACATGTAGAGGACCCTGTGACTGTCAGGTAGAGGACTCTTGTATGCAACCTTAACTCTCTTGTGGATTCAAGCTAAAAATAAACTGACTGCCGGGGTCAACAGTGTAGTGGTGCTCTAATTTGATGTTTTACTTTACTCTTTTCATACTCTTAACATATTCAAAGATTTGCAATGCAAATTTAAAGATGAGTCTGAAATCAAATGCTTTTAAGTATGAACGAAACTGAACAAACTTTCAGTCTTTGATGAAAGATGTTACATGGGTATACAGGTGTGAACTATAATAATATTCCCAGATGTACTACATTCCAGAGTTTAGAGTTGTACTTTGACCTTTCCGTAACAGATGTAACACCTGTGAAAATTAAATAACCTCAGGTCTTTAATTTAAACCCAGCAACTTCCCAGTTTTCTTTCAACACGCTACACCTAAATTTCTAGAGTTAGTAATGTTTAAAAATTCTAATGATATAATGATATAAATATAATGATTAAAAAACTGTATATAGGCTGTTATCACTTGCCATTACTTGGAAAAATAACATTTTAAAAATGAATACATTTAGACAACATAACTTGATAAGATATTTTATATATTTGAAGATTTTTTCAAATATATATAAAAAATGTGATAAACCCCAAACGTTTGAATGGTAGTCTGGCTCTTAGTTCAGTTCTCTGTCACAATGATACTGCATCTGCGGATTAAGCCTATGTATTAGGGCAGTGTGTGCATATTTGGACAGTGTTAAATTTGAAATAGACAGCCAGAATCAAAAAAATCTTCCCAGTTTTGTGTAAAATACGCACCCGATAGTCAGTGAATGGACTGTAGGCGGTGAACGTGTCTTATAAGGATGAGACCCAACATAAAAAAAAGAAAGGAAAATAGGAAACTAATGTCTCTCAGAAGTGCAGTGAATGAAACCGCAGGACATCTTCGACCAAAATATGACATTTCTTTTATTGAATCGCAGCTGATGGATTCAGTTCAGTTACAATATTATATATGGTTACTAGAATGAGGGCACAGTTGGTGTTTTTGTGACAATAGTTAGCTTAGAGAGCAGAAAAATGGCTTTCAGTGCAATTATTTTGGCAGCAGAAAGAAGACCACTGAGAGCTGTAACTTCTAATTTTATACAGACGTCTCTTAACTCACAAAATGAGATGAATGGGATAACATCATTCAGAGGCTGTTATTGGTCTCATTTTTAATACAGCTGCGCTGTGGCAAACCAGCAGAGACACCCGATAACAAATTACACTGATGCTCTTGCTTCAGATTACATAAGATTTGCAGCGTGATTAATGACGAGGCCATATTAGCAATAAACAGCAAACTCTGTGAACAGAACAATTTGATCGTAAGATCTGGCAATAAAGCAATCTCAAAGTTTAACTTTTGAGGTAATGAAAATGACTCAAATTGTTCCCCTTATGGGGTTTTCATATCACAAACTGTTCTAGCAATAGCATGCTTTTTCATTTCTGATCTTCTCAAGGCCAAGTCACTTGAGAAGATCAGAAATTGTCCCTTAAAGTCTGTATTAAATGAGCAGTATTGGTGCCGTGAGCCTCACAAAAGACAGCGTTAACCCAAATGACTCTCTCTTCGGAAGGGATTGAAAAGCCAGTAAATGACTGATGAGTAATCAGCTTCTCACAGAATGGCTGAAAACTGCGATGGCTGCAGGCAGTCAGACTGACTTTGTCGCGTCTCCTCGCAAGCTGTCTTGGCTCTCATCCTTGAGCTGTTATAAATAGAGGCCGCAGAGCTGTTGTGGAATTTTCAATTTCCGGAATGGTCTCTGTGCATGTTTTCTAGGCCTACCTTGAGGCTAATTCTTCACCTCGCTTTCCAAATGACTCTGTTATACATCAAGCTCTCGGGCCTAGTTTCCCCGCAACCTGTAGACCAAACGCAGCATGCGTAATTTAAAGTGTTAGAGAGGTGCAGTATGTACTCTGCTTCATTTTTTCTGTATGCATCTCAAAAAATAAGACTTTATCATACAGTTTACAAATTAACATTTTGAACAATGGATTCCCTCAAGGGTATATACACTATATGTACGCTACTGCTTATGTAATCAAAATACAGTAAAACGGTAATATTGTTTGAAACAGAAATTTTTTGTAACCCTTAAAATGTTTTTACTCTCACTTTCATCACTTTAAAAGGTCCTTGCTGAATATATGCATTCATTTCTTTAAAGAAAACGGAAATTACTGACTGCACAGTTTTGAAAGAACTTTTGTGAAAGAGAATTTTGTGAATTCAGTCCTTTAACTATTAACTACAGACTTTAATGTACTCAGAATTCCAAAACTGCTATTGCAAAATAGAAATTTAGTCATGCAAATAGTCATTTTCAGGTTGGCTTGTGAAGTAATGTCAGCTGTATTCTGTAGTTGTGAAGTATATACTGTACAGTATGCTTGAAGCCCATAGCGCATTTCTTAAAAATTTCCATCAAGAACCTTTACCATCCATAGAAATTTCTATTGCACAAAAGGTTCTTCATAGAGAAAAACTATTCACTAAATAATGTTCTAGATTCTGGTTCTTTGGGAAACAAAAATGGATTTCGTGGCATTGCTGCGAATACCCCATTTTTGCAACTTATATTTTTCAAAGACACAGGTCTTCTGTGAAATGTTTATTGCTAAAAATCAATATCTCTATGGAGATTTTGAATACCTTAATAACCTCTATAACCCTACAATTGTGCTCTATTTAAATCTGAAGCGAGAGTGCGTTGAAATCACTCTTTTTTTTAGACGTAAGGTCATTCTTTGTCTCTCTTGGTTCATGCAGTGGTTTGCCGAACCATGCTGTCTGACTTGAAGAAACTTAATCAGTGTGTGCATTCAACAAATAAAGAGTCTTGTGAATGACTTCCTGAAACCACTAACTTCCAGTCTGAAGAGGGTGAACAACAGAGAAGATAACTGATTTTCGTCAAGGGTCACCAAGACTTTACAGTACATAGGTTTAAAACATTTTAGAAAAATGACATTGGCACCTGAGAAGCTCCACACACGCTCTCCTAGCAACATTTGTCTCTCAGAAGAAAAGGAACTGTACGGGATAATTAACCTCCCACACTGGCAATAGGGTGCATGTGAGGAAGCCTGAGGAAAATTATAGTGATTGTGAGCCTAATGTGCAGGGACTTGGACCCCTCACCACTCTTTTGTATCTCATCTTTAAGCATCTCTTCTTCACTGAGGAGAACGAGTGTGAATGCATGCATGTCTCTGTTTGATTCGTTATGACGTGTAATGTGGCCTCTTAATTATATGTGTGGCATATGCAAGCAGACATTTGACTTGGTGTCCCGCGCTTAATGCAGTTTGACAGGCAGAAGCGTTGTTTGACAGCCTGACGCGAGCCACACAGTCGGTTCGTCCTGTGAGTGTGTGTGTGTGTGTGTGTGTGTGTGAAAGTGTTTGATAATATAGTGTAGTGGGGGTCTTCGCGTCATTCAGTTTAATTAGGGGCTACAAACACCCAAGGCTCTGTTTGTCACATAGAACGGAGCAGTGCTATGCAGACTGAAAGCATAGCGATGAATGGGTGACAGGGTTCAGCAAACTTCAGGACCTAAGTACCGTAAATTGTAAATTTGAAAGGAATTAGCCGATCGGGAATTTGAATGACAGTAAGAGGAATTTAAAAAAAAAATATTGAAAAGAATAATCTATCTATTTATCTATCTATGTATCTTAACGTATATGATTAACATATATGTGACCATTTCTTTATTTATTGCTCAGCTCAGCTCAGATTTACATTTTAGTCTAGGATTAGGTTTAAGACTTGTCTGTGAAACTGGGGGATTATTTCACAATATTTCTAACTCTATTTAAAATATTTTGAATAAAATTCATATTTATGTTTACATTGTTATATTTAAAATAATATTAGTGGTAATAATAATATTATTTTAAACATATTAACCACAAAACTATATTATAATAGATATTTCACCAGTGTATGATTTTTTTTTTAAAGGCTTGCCAGACTTTTAGTCTGGTGCAGAAAGTAACAATATAGTGTAATCATTCATGTGGTATTTATGGCTCAGGTGAAAGGTTCGAATGTCCCAAGAAACAAAGATGGCAGCAATCAGGGGATGTTCTTCTAGGGCTGCAATGATAATGCTTGACTAAGAAAAAAAGATGTATTTTTCCACTTCCAACACTTGTTCTTTAATTTCTTGGTGTGTAAGCTGTCTGTTTTTGGGGACGGTACAGTAGTTGTATTGTCTGTATAATGGCCGTGGGAATAAAAAAAATGTGAAAAGTGACTCATTTTTCGCCTTCTCTTGGAAAGCCCCTTCCAAATGATAAACTCAAGAGGTTCTGCCCTGTTCTTCTCAATAACAGCCAAGCATTTCATAGCGGTAGACCATGCTGTTAACTAAAGAACAGGCTGTATCCGGGTTGAATAAAGTACATTTCTCATAATGAGGAGGCTATGCTAATGTTCAGCCGCTGTTCTTCCTATTAGAATCTATTATTGTGATAACACTAATGAGATGCTAAACTGCGCTTGGCAGCATAGTGCTGCCTGCTCGCTCAGACTCCTTCAGTGTGAATTATGCTTATCGGCCTTACAAATATGGAAAGCTATTCATAACCTAATTGCCCTGGATTGAGGGGGATAGAAAAAAATCTATCTGACAAGAGATGTCTTGGCGAGTTACAGTACCATGTTGGCTAAAGTTCCCAAGAGTCCCCAAATGAGACTTTTCTTCAGACTAGTCCCGCGGATCTGTGGAAAGATCAGAACAGCATGACACATACTTAAATACTGAAAACGTCTCCTTGGAATTGCTTTGTGCCTAGATTTAAAAGCAGACTGCTCTTTAAAGTGAACATGAAAATAATATTTTCTCAAATAACATGCAACTTTGTCTTTGCAAAAAAGAACATATTTGCAATTTTGTAATCCGTATGACTTGTTATTCCTTGATAATCTTTTAAGCACAGTACAAACAGTACATCCAAGACCGCAGATGTAATAAAAGCTACAGGCATGTCTGACACTGACTGCTACTAAAATCACCATGTTCATTTATATTCAAGCTCCTCTGTTAATATTTTATGCCATAATTATGTCTCAGACCTTACAGTAATGTACGCTATTATTCACACCATGATGAATGATATCATTACAGTGTGCAGTTAAGATGAGATCAAGACTGAGGTTATGTTGCGTGAGTTAACTATTTTAGCCACAGAAGAGGATCATAATGTCCCGTGTTGACGGCATCTCGCTGTCTTTTTGTGACAGGTACGTTCATCTCAGCCTTCACGGTACTGTGCGGAGCGAGGACAGACCTTCCCGACAGGCACATGTGCTGCGTTTTCTGGCTGAACATCGCAGCCGCCTTCATCCAGATCGTCACCGCCATTGTCATGGTGGGCTGGATCATGAGCATATTTTGGGGAATGGACATGGTCATTCTTGCAAGTGAGCATTCCTCCATAATACAGCTGATAGCACTTTTATCATTTATTATATACTTTTGGTTGTTTCGTTAAAAATATATATTTTAATTACTTTCTTGTACAAGCTGCAGACGATATATACATGTCTCCCACTAGACAAAATAAGTTTTTAAAGTGTCCCTATTATTAGTAATGAAAGGTTCATATTTTGGTTTTGGAAGTCCCCAACAAACATTTTCGTTAAATCATGCCTGTAATGCTTGATAAAGCAACGTTTGTGTCGTGTAACTTTGCTCCTGTTTCTTTAAATGCCTCTTTGGCATTGAAGTGTAGCTCCTATTTCTTTAAATGGGGAAACACTGAATGCTCTAGAAACGTTCACAAAGCTTACAATTAAATTTCATATTTGAAATCACAAATGAAATCTGGTATCATAAATCTTGATCATTTTGCTCAAACATCATTATAAAAAGCTTATTAATCAGGCTAGACCAGGCAGTGCACATGCGCAGTACTAAGTTCACGTCTCAGAGCGGCGATTCTTACAGCAGCTGCTGTGACGTGTTGACTTTACTGATTAGCGATTGGCTCTAACCGTGCGGAGCTTCATTCAATAGAGTGCCATTCTGACCATTGCATGTTTCCCCATTAAAAACTACACAAGTGACACGTCTTGGATATTCTATGTCTAAGTCTTTGTTTGTGTAAAGTGTTACCAAGGAAACAGCTATTTTAACACTCCAAAAGTGACACCTAGTGGCAAAGAATGAGTGAATTAATTTTTATTCAGACCAACTGGAAATGGGATTTGTTTTAAAAACGACTCTTTTCAATGATTCAGAGATGACTCTTTCTTTTCAGAGACAATAACTTTATACAGAGTGCACTTTTTGATTTAAAAAACTCGCAGGATGTTTTCATTCACTCACTTCACACTACTTGAAAGGTCGTTTTCAAAAATCCATAATAGGGGCACTTTAATGCATCATTTTTTCCTTCTAGGAATCGGAAATCAGTGCTCATGATCTCGCGGATCTGCTTTTAATGATCTCTAGCGAAAACTAGAACATACTGTACATTTAAAAGGGCTAGCCTACCCAGAAATTAATATTCTGTCATTACCCACATGTCGTTCCAAAACTCATATAAATATCTTCCTTTGTTCGGGCAAACACAAAACATAAAAAAAAGTATCTTTTTGGCTTGTTTTTGTTCATATAATTAAGGATAATAACATTTTGCACTTTAAAACACACAAAACCTTCTGAAACATCCTTCATAATATCTTCTTTCATGATTGTTCTGCAGTAGAAAGAAAATCAACAGGTTGGGAACAACATGAGCGTGAGTAAATGATGACAGGATTTTCATTTTTGGGTGAACTCTCCCTTTCACATGCGTGGTAAGTGTAGAAGATGACAGGATTTCAGCAGTCACCCTGCTGTGGGCCACAGTCAGCTCCGTTCATGTTCAACCTGACATCTTTCTCGCTCCTTCTAATATCATCCCCGCCTTCAAGGGCTGTAGAAGGTGCCAGAATCCTTTGAACAATGACTATTAGAGCGGTCTGCTGGTAGGAGTGGATTGAAAGCTCTGCGGTAATTGTTCTGTGTAGGCGGACGGAGCAAATCACAGAACTTTGTCACATGTTTTTTCTACTGTGGAATGTTTAGACTGTTATTGAACATTTCAGCAAACATAATTCAGAATTCTAATCTATTATTTATTTATTCATTTATTTCACAACCTTTTGGATCCAAAGTTTCTGAAGGTAGGTGAACCAAATAATTTTTCTTGTCGCTAATTATACTCAGACCTGTCTCAAATATCATAACATGTAGCATGCAAGCATTGGCCATTCACATACTTACTGCATCTACACTGGTAAAAATAAGTGTTTTGATATAAATACAATGTTTTATTGTAACCGATCTCTGCAACCTAAAGTTGCCTGTAAGGGCTTTTAAAATTAATTTTAAAAGATCATGTTCCATGAAGATGTTTTACCATAAATATATCAAAACTCAATTTTTGATTGTTAATAAGCATTGCTAAGGACTACTTTAAAGGTAATTTTCTTAATATTAATTTTTTTGCACCGTCACAAAGATGTTTCAGTTTTTTCGTATCTTGGTCAAATATTACAGAAATACATCAATGAAAAGCTTATTTATTCAGCTTATTTCAGATGATCAATAAATGTGGTCCAGGGCCACATATTATTATAAACAAAATGCAGAATATTGTTACAATTTAAAGCAACTGTTTTAATGTGTTTTAAAACTTATTCCTTTATATACTGATATTTCTTTTTGTGCATACAAAATTTGATTTAGTTATCCTGACAGACATTCTTCTTACTTTTCTGTGGTTAAAGAAAAGTAGAGCGCAAAAGGATTTAAGACAAAAAAAATTGAGTTATGTTAAATAGACTTTAGATAAAATGATTTCCTTAATGGAGCTTGTTGAATTGTATTATAAGACTGACAGTTCCACTAATGCATGAAATATTGCCATAAAATGTGGCTTAAACTCATCATAAATACGTTCATACATTACGTTTATAGACAAGAGACACTAAAATATCTCTGTAATTATCATTTTTAACATTACGACAGTTTATTTACATAATGACATTTAGGGGATTCATTCATACATTTAATTGTTGATCGTCAAATAATTGTCAAATCTGCAGTGTTTATGTAACCCTTATGTAGATGCTATAGAAAACAATGTAATATCCTAGATGGCATAACACAATTATTTGATACAGGTCTGCTCACAGTTTGGTCACTCATCTCAGCCCATTATCACTACCCATGCTGCAAGCCCGGCTTCTCCCATTCTGTTTATTCTCATCCATCTCGGATAATGTGCCTCCCACCACCTGCCATCTGCCAGTCTCCTCTCAGTCTGTTTGATCCACTTTTTGTCCATTAAATGCCAGTAGAACCATAGCGCTCATTAGAAAAGAAGCTTTGCAGAAGTGCGACTTCATACAAAGACTGCGACGATGCACCACTAACTCCTTCAGTCGCACGCTGAGCCCCTTTGACAAGATCTTTCAGCAGCCTTGCCTTTGTGGCTCGGCCGCCCCGGAAGACGGTTTAAAGTAATAGATCACCTCAAAATTCATAATCCAGACCTGCATGATTTTCTTTCTTTCTTGAAACACGAAATTGAACATTTTAACGATGATGTGTTGAAATGGAGAAATGAAATAAAAATGAAATTTAATTAAAAGGAATGGGGCTGTCAAGCTTCAAAATGCACCATAAGAATATTTAAAAGTAGCTTTGTGGGCTGTTAATAGCCTGAATCAATGAGTCAGGGAGAATTGAATCAGTCTGATTAGTGATAGAATCATTCAAAAAGAGATTCTAAGAAAAAATATAATATTTTGATTCACTAAGGATTTACGTCCAGGATATTCTTTAAAGAAGGAAAGTCATTTGGGTTTGGAATGCCTGAAACATTAACAAATAACTACATTTTTGTGTAAACTATCACTTTAACTACTGTAAAGTGTGCAGTACAGAATACTGAATGGCTCGCATGCTAAGAAGAATAGGCTTGATGTAGTTGAAGCTTGGGTCTTGATCTTTTGAAAGCTTTAATGCATCTGCGTTTAAACCTGTTATAATGCAATGCTTTAAGAAGGTCATAAGTCATTAATCTATTCCCATTCTACATCTCATTATGAATACTGCAAGATAAAGGCAAAACCTGTGATATTTCATTGCGCAGATGAGACTGCTTCTCGAGCTGAACCAGGGCTGTAAAATGTAAGGCATTTTCTAGGTGATATTTGTGAAAACTGAACTGAGTCACACCTCCAGACGGCCTATTGATGTGTCAAGTGCCACTCACATCAGGTGGTAGAGTTCAGTATTGTTGGCAAGAGGCAGTTTTTTGTAATATTTAGGTATTCTGAGGATGCTTTCAAACCTTCTTTAGGCTTCTTTCTGTAAGAAAAAAAACTGTTGTTTGGTCATTTGGTTTATATAATTTGATTGACAACACAAAATGGATTCAGGACAATTAATAATTAATAATAGTATTATTTATATACTTGTTTTATGTATTATATATTTATTTGAGTGGCTATTTTAGGTTTTTTTAAGTTTTCATTCAAGTTAAAGTTTCAGTAATTTTGTTGCATTCATCGTTGTGTTTTTATTTCAGTTTTATTTTTTTTTGTTTATTATAAAATGTGTATTTTCACAATGTGTGTATAATAATTTATATTTTATTATTATTTATATTTTATTGCATTTAATTTAATTGTTTTAAATAATAGTTCAAACATCACCTACCATTTTTGCTTGATATTTAACCATTAGGCTAAATTGATTAATTTATTATACACATTTTAACACATAAATTAATGTTTGTCATGGGTTTCTTTCAAAAAAATTAAATAATAATAATACTTTTTGGTTTGATTTTACAAAAATATTGAGCAGCACAACTATTATCAACAACGTTTACCATATTTTAGTAAAATGAATGCAGCCTTGGTGAATACGAGAATACATTTTTTTTTAAAATTGGCGACTCCAGTATACATACATACTGTATACATACAGTATAGCTGTCTTGTGACCTTGTGCTCTTTCCCTTTAGGCTACAGGGAGCAGGCCGCCCCTCAGCAGCTCTGATTGCTGTCCTCCAAACCTAATCTTGAATGTGCACCTTTCTCCTGTGCTGTCTGGCCAACGCGTACGGGAGCTTTGAGACGGACCCGACGTGGCCTGGGAGATCCGGGGGTTGATCACATGCAGATTCTCAGCCCAACTCATGCTACTTCCTGGTCAGGTACTGCGTTAAGGGCACCTGACCGTTGAGGGACAGGAGAAGAGCATGAACATTCTGTGAATATCTCTAAAAATTGTGCGAACGTGCGAACCGTCTATGTGCCGAACACATCCTATACCTGTCAGGGAAAATCTATCTTAATCGTACTCTACTCTGTAGTCTTAATGTATGTATTATACTGACCAATATACACTATGGACATTTGCATTTTGTAAAATAAATATATTTGGTAAAAATCTTTGAGGTATCTAACGAAGTAGCTAAAATAATGTTAAAGGAACAGTTCACCCGGAAATGAAGATCACTCACCCTCAAGGAAATTGAAAATGAAAATAAAATAATTTTCGGATGAACTGTTCTTATTTTGCTTCCCACAGAGCACTATGAATACATATTACACTTAATATTTATGACATGTGAATTACAGTATGTGACATTACAGTGTCTCCAGTATTTCTTTATAGCGTGCTGTGTTTTTATTACTCAGATTAAGCCTTATAAAGCAGAAAGTGTGTATTTATGTGGTTATATAAAAAATACACTGTATTCTGCGCGAATACATCACCTGTTGTTGTTAATCTCTATTAGTCTTAAATACCCAGAGACCATCAGCCAAAAACATAACCTTTTTGCCCGGTAATTATCTGTTGTTGAGTAAAACAGCCAAGTATTGGTGAATCACGTTAGTTGCCATAGTGACCGGCCACCGTAATCAACTCATGCATAGGGTATAAAATAATAACGTAATTAAGTGTGAGTTATTTTTATGTGACCGACATAAAAGGCACGGTGCAAATCGAAATAGTCAAAATACTATGATTTAAGACTGACATTGAAAAATTAACCACCAATTGCAATTGCCTGCATCAGCTGAGCAAGCAGGATTTGTGCTCTTGCTGAATGTGCGATATATTCTGAAAAATTCAACCACTCCGAAATGGTTTCTAATATTTTACTCACACTGAAGAGTCTCAAATTTGGCTGAGTCTCTTTTTTGGATGTTTTTAATGGATATTAGCTGGTCTCTGATGTGAATGTGTGCTGTAACTGTGTTTAAGGATTTGTTGTAAATATGGACAGAAAGTGAATTATTTGTGTTAATTTGTGTGATGTTATGTTTATTGCTGCATTTTAAATACAAACAGCATAATCCTGTGCTAAGTCCAAAGGCATAAATATAGTACGGCCAAACATATGTTACTGACAGACGTTAATTAACGGAGTAATATCAAATAAATTCTGCTTTTAAAAAGTGACAGTGTCTTGTTTTGTTTTATTAATACAAACTTAGAAATACACACATCCAAAAGCACATATAAACATTGTTTGTTTTTCTGCAATGTTGCAATATACATAAAATTATGCTAAATAGTTTTTTCCTCTTTTTTTTTTAGTTTTTATTTTTTATTTTCGATCATAAGGTATTTAAGAGCCTGGCCTGTCAGTGGTGTTATTTGACCAGTTTCTATTAATATTTTGGAATTTGTTTCTATTTTTCTATTATTTTTATTTAGTTTTAGCAATTTTGTTCTGTTTATACACCAATTACTCAAAAGCGTGAGGCATGATGCCACCAGAAAATACAAGCTATAATGCTTTTTCCCAATATTTGTTTTGCCTAGTTTAATTCCTAGTTTATGTGTTAAAATATACAGTGTGTTTTGAAACAAGTCTCGCTACAAGGCTGCATGCATTGGATCAAAAATACAGTGAACGGTCATATTGTGATTTATTTATTCATTTTAAATTATTATTTTTTTTATTATTGTTAACATAAGACATTCAAATTAAATTAGGACAAAATCCTTTGCGCCTTTGTGCAGTGGAGCACTTTAGATAACGGCACAGAAAATCTGTGCCCTAAAAATCTACCGTCATTTTTTTCCTGCAGTTTTCTCCTCTTTTAGTGTTTCTGGCTCTAGGGTTATCTCTAACTCTGGCTGTTTCCAAAGCATAATCGTTTGCCTCCAAATAAGGCTGTTCCTCATGCAGTTGGGCGCGTATTCTATCATCATAGGCTTTTTCCCTGCATTCCTCTAGTCTCGCTGGTTTTTCTCGTCTCTCGTGATAAAACCAACCAAAGGCACCGTGAATAGTTTCAGTAAACAATTTAATGTCATGTGTACAGCCGCGCTTGTAAAACCAAACACTTTCATGATCTACATGCTAAACAAACTGTTCTGTACCATGAAGACTCCTGAGCTGGTTTACAGCTGAGGAGAGATGGGTAAATAGAGAGATCCTGAGGTTTAAGATAATGTACACCGAGAACATATGCTGCACGACTGGCCTGTATCTATATAGACATCTTTAATCACTCCCTGTCCACAACCACTGTTCCAAGAAAACCACTATGGTGCCACTGTGATTGAACTGATTAATCTGCTATTATTCTCAATCGCATTTGGTATGATTAAATAATAGCTATTACTGCTACTGAAATGTGTTTGTTTTCTTTTTGCAACATATGTGTTTAACCACAATAAAGACAGATTGTCCAACAGATACCTGTTTTGAAGCAGTGGGAGATTCACTATAGAAATACTTTGATTTGCTTCAAATCTGAATGTGTTTGTGTGTTTAACTTGTCCAACAGATACCTGTTTTGAAGCAGTGGGTGATTCACTCTTTGATTTGCTTCAAATCTGCCTTGCGCTTATGTCTTTGCATTTCAGACATATTTATGGTGCATTCAATCCATGTGGTTAGTGCTAGCGTAACAGACCAGACAGCGCAGACTTTACAATAATTCGCGTGCAGTGTACCCGGTTGCCATGGCAGCCTCACGCGCTTGCTGCGGTTTTAATTATCGTAAAAGCGCTTTTGATGGTACGGTTTGCGACTTTGTACGTTTTACTTCAGAAATGATAAAATGTATTTTAAAGTTTGACAAATCAACTGGCTTGGTTTGGGCACCTATAACCTCAAGCACTAAGAAATGAAGACTAGGCTCATTTTAGATGTCAAGCTCCTCACTAGTATACAAGAGTGGGTGGTTGCAGTTGGGGGAGGAAAACTTCCTGTATCACCAAATGGGGCTGAATACCTCACCCTCACTTCTCAACATTTTTTCAGTGCTAGAAAAAAAATGTTTTAACATTTTAACATTATTGCCAGAAAATGTCACAACAGTAGCGTAAGCCATTGTTGCCACTAATCTGAATTTACGATCATATTTACACACATGCATTGCATGTTTAATTCACCTAATGGGCTATATTTCTGTACATCTTTTTTGAAAACTAAAATTGTTATTCCTTGAAGAGCCAGCAGATGGTGCACTTAGGTTAAATCATTCTACAGTGGCTCACTAAATAGGAACAAAAATGAAAGAAAAAACTCAAAATAGCTGTAATAATGTTTTATGTATTATTTTACATAATAAAAAATAATTCCAATTTCTTCCTACCCACAGGATGCACCCGCATATATGCTAATAATACTTTTAATTCTTCTAAAGTAGCTACCACAAAAAAAAAAAAAAAAAAAAAAAAAAATTAAAGCCAACATTTAGAAATGGTTATGTATTTCATATTTTCTCATCTAGTTTAATATCTATTCGGGATTTTAGGCTTTTTGGAACAAAAATGAAAGGAAAAACTCAAAATAGCTGTAATGTTTTATGTATTATTTTATATAATAAAAAATAATTCAAATTTCTTCCTACTCACAGGATGCACCCTCTCATCTAGTTTAATATCTATTCGGGATTTTAGGCTTCTGAAAAGATACAGACATTTTTAATCACTTTTTAATCAGCATGCATGTTTGCAGAAACTACTGAAATCTCTCTTCCATTCCCAGACTGTCTTGGATGCAGAGGAATGCAGCAGACGCAGTTCCCACTGACGTATGTATCTGTGATGAGATCACAAATGTAAGCAAACATTCCACAGGTCCATATAGGGAACTAAACTAAAATAAATATACATTAACATTCTTACACACGAAGAACACACAAATACACTTAAATATAGGTCTACTTAAAATAGAAATATTCATATGTAACACATTTTTTTGAAAATGAAGATTTTGATTTAAAACACCACGGTAGCCCATATAATAATAATCACAGAAAAAAAAAGATTTTAATTTAAAATACCACAGTAGCCTATATAATAATAATCATAGTTAGGCTACTGAAGGCCCGAAAACCGTATGGCGCCATCTACCGGCTCAAACTGTAACTGCCTGGATTAAACATGGCGGGTGGTTGCAATAATATCAATCCTGATCACTTTGATTGATTCTTGAACTCAGTCTCAAGGCGGCGACAATGTCGAATAAACAAGGTACAGGTAAGACAAACAAATAGCCAGATGAGCGCTAGATCTGTGGCCCAAACTGACTTAATTTAATTGGCATTGGGTTATTATCATGCATAGCCCATTATCCACCTTTTTCTTCAACGGTTTATTAGCCGCTAAAGGTAAATGACGAGGAGAATAACAATGATTAGTAAACGGTACAACTGTTTGCACTACAAACCTGTGCGTTCATAATTAAGGTAATACATTAAAATAACATGATAAGACACACCAAGTTTCAATATCAAGCAGCAAAACGAACTGTTTTGTACAGCTAAAACACGGACGCGGGTGACACCGGAAGCTAAACCCGTAAAACGTACACATTTCTACGCCATAATATTTCACACATAGACTGTGTTTAATTTTTTTTATTATGGCCTGTGTATGTGTGTGTCACATTTATTGATTAGTACAAGGTGTTGAATTAAAGCTCTTTATCGTTTTCTGTGTATCAGTCATGATTAGACACAAGATGAATGCAAATTCGATCTATAGATCAAATGCTACGCCAGTTAAACCTTATCAGTGTTCTCTTCTTCCATTCAGAGAGTAGGCTAGTCGATACTCTTTCTGAATCATGTCTAAAGTTTGGCCAAAATTCTGGTGTCTTATAATCTTTGTCTCTCCAGAGTTCTGCATACTTCTCTGTGCTGCTGCTCTGAAGTTTGACTCGTATGACTGAATATATTTTTTTCTCATGCCGGTGCTTTGTGGGTAGAATATCGCTCTGGGTCAAGGACTTCATACATTTTTGAATGTTTTTGCTGTATGGTGCTTTTTTATTAGTAAAGATTTGTGTGTGAGGCTGGTGGGCGGTTGGCTTCCTGACTCTTGAACATGGCCTCACTCCAAGCTCCCTGCTCCCCAGGCTAATATTTCTGAGGCTCATTGCCAGTGGTGTGACTCAGTCCAAGCATGACTAAATAAGGAAGTCCAGTTTATTCGAGGGCATAAATAAAAAAAAAAGAAAAAGGAAAAGCTTAACCTCCACTATTTATGCCGGCTGATAAAAATAGTTTTATTTGCTCAGTCTCTGTTGCACCATATGCTAATAGCCTACATCTGATCAGGTCAGACTGCTGGTGTGTATTACTGACTAAACCTTATCTGTTTTAAGTGTCTCAATGTCAAGAGGAAGTGTTTTGGGGGGAGAAAAATGGATAAGGTTTAGACTATGTCAGTGCATTAAACGAAAGGGACGCTAGGTGGCAACTGTTCACTTTGATAGAATAAGAACTTGCATTTATTATAGGTTGCTATTTACAGCATACCAGTTTGAAGATTATTAAGGTATACCATGTAACTTACTTTTTGGTATTTACGTCAGTTGGTATTTATGTCAGTTCTTATAAATATACTAAAAAATAAATACACTATGGTTAAAAATACATCCTTCCTAGAGAAATTTAGCATCACCAGTGGATCATCTGCAGTGAAAGGGTCCAAACAGCTGATAAAAAACATAAAAACCACGATAATCCACAAGTCAACTGCATCACTCCAGTCCATTATTTAACATTTTTAGAAGTGTACAACTGAGTCAAGATACTGCATAATATACAAGTCCTCTATCAATAATATTGCTTTCATAAGTTAAAAAGGTCCCGTTGGTTTAATTTATTCCTTTAATTCTCTTGGTTTTCAAATACATTTTCATATATCATAAATTGGGTACATTGTTCAGGTCTCTAGATACTTTTGGCTGAGAAGTGTTGAGTAAAATGTCCCAATGTCAGCCTGTAGAACTTGCAGATATATTAAAATAAATCCTGTCAATAAATCAGTGATTCCTTTTTAAGTTATGTCTGACAGGCAATAAATTGTCGGTATTATAGTTCCATACTAATTTGTCTAAAGAATAAATTAAAAAAACATAACATTTTGGAAGCACAGCATTATAATGTGCAATATGAAAAAATAGTATTTTTAAATTTGTGAAAGGCTTTGATTATTCATTATTTTCTTAATCTGTAATTAATTAACCTGTTAAATCACAAGATACACAAACATCCATAAGTAAAAGCCAAATCATGTGTTTGACAAATGTATCTGACAAAATTGTGCAATAATAATTCATTCCTGCATTATGGCAGACATATAGCAGGGTTGAGCTGTATTAATAATGTTCCTTGGGCAGCAAGGCTTTGATATAACATAATGCAACGCGGTCAAATGTCACTGGTTTCAAAGTTTTATTTTTTAAAGAGACAGAGCACACTCTGAAGACATTTGCACATTTTTTTACACAGCAGTGAGCTTAGCTTACATTACAGTGAACCGCTATATCACCAAGACATGGGAGGTAAAGCCAAACAAACAAGAAAAGAAAAAACAATGCAGCTACATTTAGTGTTCTTGTGCAAAATGTAACAAAATATAAATATAAGTATACGTATGACACCACTAGAAATTCCCACAGTTTTTGACCTCTCACAAATGGCATGAAATGTAAAACATTCAGGGCAAGAAGAAGGACTTGGGTCAGTTTTGTTTGTTCTCTGTAATACAGCACCATAAACAGCAGGGGAAGCCCTACTTCAATTTTTAAGTTTGTGTGGGGAGAAAGGCTTTAAGATTTACTTTGGAAAAAACGTAATTTCGGTAAAAAAATAAATAAGCCCGAAACCTCTTAGACCCGATTAAAGCTGCTGTAAGCCATTGTATTTAAAAGTATTTTTGGTTTCCAAACAAGTCTCCTTTTTCTTTCTTCATCAGGTTAGTGACACACCGTGAATATAGCGGGAGGTATGTTTCTCGAAAACAAATATTAAAGAAGTTTTCCTCTCTCTTGACTAACAAACAGCGTTTCCGTGGCTGTTTGCACTGCCAGAAGAGAGAAGTGTTATTTTTCCTAGCAAGCGTTTCATTGTGTCATGTATGTTTTTATATGAGCCACATTTTTAGGGCTGTATTTCTTTTTCATATAATTAGATATTTTCTCTCTCTTGGCTCACCAGCAGCAATTTTGTGGTTGATTACAGAACCAGAATTATTTCTCCCATAGTCAGGTAGCGAGGACAGTTTACACGCGTTAGGCCTATTAAAAAATCACTTACAGCAGCTATGATTTGACCTATTTCATTTTTCCTACCCATTTTAAGCATGTTTAGGGAAACGTGGCTGTGGGACAGCGACTTGAAAAACGTTTCCACACCGCCCGCTAACCTTTTGTCCTCTCTGTTCCCTTTTGCATTCGTAAAAGGTCATTTAACGACAACGAAATCTCATCATAAATAAATGATGGGTAAAAACACGCGGTGACATTTGGTTGGAGGCCTCTCGATAACCTCTCTGCCTCTCTGCGTTGACGTCCCGACATATAGGTCTGCCCTAGGTGTTCCTCGCTCTGGGCTAAATCAACAACCACTAATCACTGATTGCGTTTATGCTGGTGTCAGCACATGGTTTCCATACTGACCAACAAATTAGTTTTTATCTCCGGCGATATTTTGCTTGGAGCATTATCTCATTGTTTGGGGGTATGCAGGGATGGTTCATTTGCATGGCAAATAGTCATGCAAACAACAATCACCTCTCTCAAACATGATGCGCTCTGAAGAGTGGCGAGTCAGCATTCGAGCGGCGCCTTCAGGCACTTTTCAAAGGAAGAACAACGTTACTTAAGGCTCTCGTGACTATTCACATTGTTTGAACTTGTGTGGAATGGTTGTAATTTTTGGTCAACAGATGTGCAAGGTGACAGTCTGTATTTAAAGCAATGTTATTTTACCTTGAACAAAAGTTCTTATTTTAAGCAAATAGACAAGGGCACTATAGCGACGTTTGCAGCACTCGCTTGTTTCAAAGACAAAAATGAGACTGATTTAAAGTCTTCTTGAATTGGAGCCACTTCCTGAGAATAAACCTTGGCACGCGTTTCTTATTTTA
This sequence comes from Puntigrus tetrazona, assembly GCF_018831695.1. Lineage (NCBI taxonomy): Eukaryota > Metazoa > Chordata > Actinopteri > Cypriniformes > Cyprinidae > Puntigrus > Puntigrus tetrazona. Next base: position 19,457,514 of record NC_056718.1, read on the forward strand.
GGCTGGTTGGGCATAGGGCTGAGTAAAAATAAAGATTTTCCAATTAATCATGATGTTCATTTGAATGATTCTGATTCAATTTGTAATATTGCATCGCACTATCCTACAGATGGCACTGTCTAAAGTCACAGCAAGGATAACGCAAAAAAAATCATTTTAATTGTAAAAATCGTTCGAAATGTAAACGTATAGCAGAGTCTGCTGCAAAACTGTAACGATAGAGAAAAAATGTCCTTGGTATAACTTTCGAAAGTACTTTTTCCAGCCGATGAATGATAAAAATTGTTGAGAGCCAATCAGAATCCATTTTTGAGCATTTAAAGCAGCACGCAACAAAACTGAAGTGCACGCTTACAATAAACAGACGGGCCTTTACTTCGACTTTACACCCTGCTGCTTAAATCTTTAAGGACACTGAAAAAGTAATCATATTTTTAATACCATAGTTGTCAGTGTGTCACAGTTCAGAAAAATGGCCATGTCCTACGAAATGATGACAAGGAACATCTTTCTCATGTATGAATCTTAATCTTATTAGTGAGTCAGAAACATACAGCGTGACTGCTAGAGCCAGATCATATTTTTAGCAGACTAAAAATCAATTGCAGACTTCTAGCTTGATTCCCAAAAGGTGTTGTTTCTCATTACCGGAGAGAGAATAGACGGTAAAACTAAAATGATGTATACTCCTAATGTATCGGAATCGTATTGCATAAAAAAAAATTGATTTGGAGAATCTGTGTTGATACCCAGCCCTACTTAGGCACAAAAAAGGCAACTGAATTTAAGGAATGTCAATATGAAGAATTTAAATATAAAGCACAACATAAGACCATCCACCAAATGGGAGAATTTGTTCTACAAAAGGCACTCAGTATAAATGATGTATTTTTACGCTACTTTATGTTAAAAGGGTAAAAAAAAAAACTGTAAAACAATTGAATATTGTTAGAATCCCGTAAACATAAATATCTCAAACGTCTATTGGTCGATCCGATTGTTATGTTTTAAATTTAGATTTTTTTCCCGGAAAAAAATGGTGTCCAGGTGTAAAATAAAAAACAAGGCAAATTTTTCTGCAGCATCTAAAAACAAAACATTAAAACGATCACAGAGTAAAACATAGCTGTAAGTGCTTTACACTTTTCCCGTAACACTAGCATGTTGAAAAGAACGCACATTAAGGGAGTGTGGCTTTAAGATTCACCTGCCTGTTAAAGCGCTAGCTGCAAAAAAAATCCTATTCACACATCTTCTGAACTAAAACACTGGCATTTACACTATATGTACAGCATCTACAAGTTTACAAACATACACGCTCTTTTTCTAATTTTCGGTTTTGGTGAGACGGGGCGATCGGTTAGGACAGCTTTAGGGGAAACCAGCGAGGACTTGAACTGTAGTGCAGGAGGGAGAGAAGAAGAGTCCTCTTACTCTAGTGGAGGTTTAGAAGTTAGCATATCGGAAATAATGTCTATGAGGTGGTCTAGGCCGTAGAGGTAGCCGTCTTCTCTGTTTCCCTCCACCCAAGTGGCCCTGTGGCTCAGCTCCTGCCCCTCCGGCAACGGAGTAGTCTTCCCAAAGTCTATCATCCACACTTTTGCCTGCTCCCGTTTGTCATGGACGAAGAGTAGAGAACTGCCAATCACCTGAAGAGATGGGACACACGCACAAAACGGAAATGCGTTCAATGCCAGAGTCTGTTCCTTGGATGTCGCATCTTCATCGCTAATGCTAGTGTAAACATGACACAGTAGACACAAATATCCTGTTTCCTTTATGTTTGTGCTGCAAACACGCGCTCACTTATTAAACAGATAGAACCGTGCCCTGTTTTTCCACCATGCAGTTTGTTTTTGTTATCTATTAATGTGAACAAATGTGTTTGCATAGCCTGTTCTACCTCCTTGTATTAAAACAAAGCTCTGACACCGACGATGCATGGAGTGCGTCTAGAATATTTGTCTTTAATGTCCATCAAAGGTTGTGTAACGCATACGGTTCGGTTGCTGTCCTGGCTTTGAGCGTCCAGCGTGATCAGACCGTCGCTTCGGAGCCGGTCTTTGCATAGATGCTATTGTGTATTATTCTTCCACATAAAAGGTTGCGTTTACTTATTCCTCCACGGTCTTAAGTGCAGACAACGTGTTTTAAAATGATTTTAAAATGAATACCTCGTGCGTTTTGAAAAACGGCGACATTTCCAAAGTGTCCTTGATCTCTTTCAGTCGGTTCAGATAGGAATGCTGAAGGAAAAGAGACAAAGTGTGAACGTTTAGTAAAGACTAAAATAGCCTGCATGTAACAGAAAGATGTAATGTAATAAATAACAAAATAAATATTTTTTGCATTACAGTAAATATACATGTATATGTCCCATTTCAGTGTCTGCATCAAAATTAAGTTTACAAATATTAATATTATTAGTATTATATTAAATTTAAAATATATGAAAACAAAATATTTGCCTCTTATTTAAGGTAAAATACATTTATGTAAAAATTAAACAACATGCTTATTCCGACCTGTATTTATTAAAATATATAAGAAAAGGTGATGATAATTTTTTTTGTTTTATTTAAAATAGCGCTAGTGTTAAATATATATACATGCATGTGTGTCTATTTATATATATATATATGGTATAAATATACACACCCATGTCTTATGTAAGCAAAAACGTTTATTTTTGACTGCACTCAATTTATATAATTAAAACTACTGCTACAATGAATGACATTTAAGTGAAGTCTTTTGTAGTTCTTTTTAAAATTATCTATTAAAATAGTTGTTTTGATGCTTGAAATTCTGTTATAAAATATGTTTATGATCAAATAATGCATATAGCAGATATAAAGATATGTTTTATCCTTTCTTTGTTCAACTTATAAAAAATAAGCATCACATTTTGTAATAAATTTCGGCATGTTAACATTAGTTAATTGCTAAAAATACCTTTCCAACATTTATTAATCAAAATCTTAATTTCTATATGTTGCAATGCATTTTTAATATTCAGATTTTTTTTAAAACTAACACTATTTAATGTAACATTTGAACACTATTCATTAATTAAAATCTAAACATAGATTGATAAATTCTATAAAGTAAAAAAAAAAATCATATACTTGCAATAAATGAAAAAACATGAATAAAGGCTGAATCACTGATTAACTCGAGTGTATATTTAGAAACTAAACAGAGATTTAATACAACATTTCGGTGTTGTAAGTCTTCATTTGCAATCGTTAGTGTCCTATCAGATCATACAGTCACACACTCCGTCTAATACTCTGCAATATTACATTATTTCAAAATTTAAATCAGCGGTCGTTGATCGTATATTTACTGTGAAAGTAAAAGCAGGTTCCTCTGTAAAAATCTACCGCACATTTGTCAAACTAATCACGGAGGATCAGGATGCGCATCAAGTTCCAGGACACACTGTGGACAAACATGGGGTTAAATAAATGCTCCATGAGAAGTTTTTCGGAACTGTTTGTCTATAAGGCTGAACTTTAAAGGAAACACCCTGTTACAACATGGGAATCCTGCCATGAATATCATTTCTTTGTGCAAGGTGCAAACATCTTATTAATATTTAAACCTGTTAAGATTACATTTACAGTACTTTAATGTCACAAGAATACACATGACAGTCATGTGTCAACCGCAGCATTATGCAAAGCGCTTTGTATTTGCATGTGTGTATTTCTCTGTAATATAATCAAGTTTGTGTGCAACTGGAAGAGTGGTTTTCCCTGGCAGCAGGTGAGCTTTCAAACAATACAACCCTAAAGGGGCATCACCACACAAAGGAAACCCTTAAGTTTCACAAACCGCCCTGGGGGGGGGGTTTAATGAGAGAGTAGCTCCACCTGTCACTCGCTTCCCCTTCGTGTGCCACAGGAGACTTTATAATCCGCAGAAGGCCCGAAAAGCACATAAACACCAGCACGAGCTTACCAGGATGTTTTTGTTTCCTTTGACAAAGTCTTGGAAGGCCTCGGTCACTTGTTCTCGGGTCTTGGTCTTTTTAAAGTCCCTGTTTACCGTTCCGTCCTCTTTCTGTAAAAAGGAGAGGAAGAAGAATTGTTTGTGCCGGTCAAAGAAAGATCAGCACATGTTTGATACGTTTGTGCCAAAACAAACTTTTTTTTTTGTTGCAAAAACCTGAGCCTCATGAGGTTTTCGTAAGTCATGTTTACAGTCTGCGCATAAAAAGAAACGTGTTCTGACCATATAAGGAAACTATGAGCCCTGAATAAAAAAATAAGTTAATTGCAACTTCTTATAATTGTTAGTTTATAACTGATGTGATAATTGTGATCACGCTGCTTTTTTGGATTACATGATTACATATTTACACAATAGCAATAATTTATACATATTTTAATTCTCCCTATTTCCTCTTTTGCATGTTCATGGTTCTCTGATGTTGGTTAAGGTCACATGACATGCATGTCATTTTTTAATTATTTGTTAGCGTTTCGTTAAACTCATAAAACCAGTGTGTTCTAGGTGGTTACTATGGTGTGTTTGGTGGTTGCTAAGGTACTCTATGTTGCGTTTAGGTGATATGTAGAGTTTTTTATGAACTGCTATGACATTCCTGGTGTTTTCTAGGGTGTTTGTGTGGTTTGAAAGCCTAGTTGGATTATTTTATATTAGTACCATGTAAGTATTTGTTGAAATAACATGTGCAATAGTAGCAGTGATACGTGCTTTAGTAAACATCTCTGAGGCAACGTGATATTGATAGACTGTGGGCGAATTAAAGCGCTTCGTAGTTAAGACAATAGTCACAACAGGCGTAGACATAATAAATCAAACAATAGGCAGCTCAGCCACAGACATAACAGAAGTCTGCTTATTATTCAGAAAAGACTTTATTTAGAGCAGCCCAGGGCATCCCCCATCTGCAAAAGTAAAAAGAGAGAGAGAAAGACAGGGGAACCTGGCCTTTGTGCTAATGGAAAGTGTAAAAGAAGAAGCAATCTTTCCCTATTCATACAAGACATCTGCAGAGCTCTGGTTAACAAAGATCTATTTTGGAAAATCATGACAGAGACCAAACATAAGCTTTCTAATCTCCTCTTCCGCGTGTTAATGGAATCGCGGCTGCCTGGTTTGGCTTAATTAGCCAAAGGTTTTCAAGCTTCGAGTCTTTTTGACATTTTCCATGAGGGTGTATTTAAGGCTGCGTGCGGTAGGCCGGAATTACAGAACTGAAATCACGTTGTGAGAGCCGCGGCCTGTCACCGACTGATGTTGAGCTCAAAGGACGTGCCACAAACAGGCTGTGTGTATGACAGGAACATTCAGGCACGATCGACCCCTTGAAAAAGGCCGATCCTGCCTCTTCACCTCGGTCTGAATTCCGGGATCTAATTAAAAGACTGTCGTGATTCCCCGGATAGAAAGATAAACGATCCCTTTCATCAACTCACGCTTCAAGTTAAGCTCAATCAACAGCATTAGTAGTGGCATAACGTTCACTCTTACAAAAAATAAAACATTTCTGCTCGCTTTTAAAAATAAATGCAAAAATTGAGGTGAAGTGAGACACTTATAATGCGCAAAAGCTGAATTGTGAAGCTTGCAATTTGATAAAAAAGGATTTCATTTTTACAATGTAGATTAATTGTTGTGTGAAAGCTTGTCTATTTTATAGTTATTTATTAATCTTGGTTAATCTTAATTGCAACATTTACTAATGTATTATTAAAATCAACAGTTGTGCTTGTTAGCAGTTAATGCAGTCTGAATGAACATGAACTAACAGTGAACAACTGTATTATCATTAACTAACATTAAGACAAATAAATACTGTAATAAATGTATTGTTTATTGGCCGTTCATGTTAGTTAACACCTCAGCTAATAGAACCTTATTGTAAAGTGTTACCTTAATATTAAATAGCGATCATTTTTATTCAATTCAATGCAACTGAATCAGATATAACTAATTGTCCAAATAATGTATAATCCCACAAAGCTATTATTATCAGAGCACAGAGCATGGCCTCACGAGAGGGTAGCGTCCGCTGTACTACAGCATGTTACAGCACAGTAGCGCTGTTGCAATCTGGAACAAGTATACTACATAGAAATTTCCTGTGGGCACGTTATATGAGCGGACTTTGAGCATGAGCGATAGGCTACTATACGAGCAGAAGCACATTCATTGATCATAAAAACTGAGTGGAGTGTCAAACCGCACAATGACAAGGAAAATGCAAGTTTCAGCCGACAATTTTTGGTGGCCGAAATGTCGGTGCATCCCTAACTTTTGGCCACTGCTACAAATATAACTGTAATACTTATGACCGGTTTTGTTGTTAAGGGTCACACTTGTGAAAGCATGTCTATTATTTGAGCTGTACATTTTTTCTTTATAATTTTAGTTGATTTAGGGTGTTTTATCGTCTTGCTGTTGTTTTACTGCTGACGTTTTATGGTCAAATACAACGCTACGTAGAAAATCGAAGTAAATAATATTCGTTCTTGTGTCATGTTTTTGTTATTATTTGAGCTGCATAGGTTTTTAAATCATAATTTCTGAGTCATTCTGGTTTTTATGGTATTTCAATATAATGGCCATTAAGTTAAAGTTAATATAACATTACATAGAAAGGTTAATATGCATTTTTATCACTTAAATCTTGTTAAAATTCATATTTTTATGTCCCGTGGCTGTACGTAAAACAGTGGTATTTTTAACATCCTGATTCGCTTCCATTACAATTGCCTCACTGTTATCCAGATTTTTTTTAAGTAATTGAGGTCAAAAGTAATCAATATTATTGTTTTAAATCCAAAAACTGCTTAAATCCCGGAATGTTCCTTAAAAAGCAAATTATTAAGGGAATATGTAAAACCTAAGATCTTTCAGTTTTCTTTCTTTTTTGCAATTTCTCCTCATTAGTCTACACAGATCTCAAGAGAAGTTGTGAAAAGTTTCATGAACAACCTTGATTCCCTCGATCCGGAAGCCTAGCGTGGCGGTGGAGCTGATGGTTTCCCTCCACTGCATGTAGCGCGGCTTAGTGACTGCTTTCTGTTCGTGCTCCTGTGCCGTGGGTGCATCGGGGTCCACCTCGATCATCTTTTGGTACATGTCCGCTCTCAAGCTAGGCTTCTTCCTGGCTTTCGTCAGCTCCTCTTCCAGATACGTCCTGCAGGAGAAAAATGACCCGATGGCTCGGTTTCTCTCACTGAACTTGTCGCAACATCAATCATGTTCTGTTGAAATGTGTAGTGCGCTATATAATGCAGTTGGCCTAATTAGCTAAATGCGTGAAAACTAAATATTTATTCTCATTTTGTTCTACGGCTCGATATGTCTCGGTAAACACCGAAAAGAGTCCTGAATTTGCTTGAATCTGAAAGTATCACATTGTTTTATTTGGACAGGCCAGCAGAAGTTCTGTTAATATCCTGACCATCTGGTTATCACTATATTTGTCCATGTCTGCGGCTGTGATTCGGTCAGGCTTGTAACAGCAAACAGAGATGAGAAAGTCGAGCTGTGAGAGTGGGGATGGGAGGGGGGGAGTGATGGGCGATGTGTATCGAGGTCTCCTTGCACCAGTTGCAAACAAGCACAGCTATCTTTCAGCCGATTAGAGGACGCAGAGCTGCTCCTCTGTCGGATCTCCGGGGAAGGAGGTCCTGCTTTATGTTCTGCGGTGCTTGGAATGTATAACATCTGTACAAATAATGGGTGAATGGAACTATTCATTTTAAAGTAACATACTAGATTTTCAGCAGTGGACGTGTCGCAAGATAAGAAAAGATGAATATTCTTGGGGGGTTCTGGTGTTCGTTTATCTTTCATCTTCTATGTTTTATTAGTGTTTTAGAGGTGAATCGTTTCTTTTTTTTACACAAAGGACAAGACACTGTTTTCAGTTTGAAGTCCAATGAGGGTTTATATCACATGTCCCTAATACTCGTGTACTTATGTAGTAAGTATATGTGTATGTAGTATGTAACCACAGTTTGATTACATATGTATCTACAGCTCTAATGTTTGTATTACTACACACACATGTAACAACCCACTTAATGGTATACATAAGTACAAACGTGTAACAGGACATTGGTAATAACACGTTTTGTTAATGAAAAGAAACGCTTTTTGGTAAAGAATGTGTTACACATTTTATTAAGTAGACAATTCCTATGGCTTTACCATGTAATTACTCTGATGTTACACAGCTGTGGCCAATAAGTTAGGCTTTACATATAAATTGTAGTTAGTACACTAGTATTACAGTGGTGCACCAACTCCTCCCACTGTGCATCCCTAAACCTGCTCATCTTTACCCCCTAGATCACCCCCTGTTCCAGTTATCTTGTTCTTACAAAATATAGTTATATAATTCATGCTACACAAGTACTCAGTGAAGTGAAAAAGTGTTGTTACCAATGTCCTGTTAGACTTTTGTACTTGCATATTAGAGCCAAATTTCACGTCATATGTCAGACGCAGGCCGGGCTTTGGGCCTGTTTTGGGCTCCTCCTTATTTGAAACATCCATTAATTAGTGATAAAAAAAAATGCTGGTGGATACACCACGAGACAACGCTCCGCAATTCAGAGCAGCTCGGCGGTGTTCAGTGTCTCGCAGCAGATGAAGAGTTCTGCGCTCAGATGCATGCCCATTTTATTTCATTGTGTGGTCATTTACAACTTTCTATAGATATATTTATCTTGTCTTTTTACTCAGTTTCGGTTCATTTTTGTGAAGCGCTCCTGTTCAAAACGAGAAGGCATAAAGCGTTTGTTTTCTTTATTATACAAAACCACTTTTTGTTTATATTGTCAGTGCACACAAATAAAAGAAGACCCTTTACAGTTCCGAATGATGTATTGCTCTTACCTTTATTGGAAAAATTGACGGTGAAGACTATAAAATGCTATAAAGTGATTGCGCTGGTGGCCCAAAGTCCTGCAGAGCACGCTTTATTCTTACAGCACAGGTTTAATGTTTAAACATTGTTATATGCTTGAACTGTTTTAGTATATCTAGAGATTTTCTTTTAGGCAAGTCATAATGATTTAAAAAAAATTATTATTATTTTGCCATTGCACTCAAAACTGAACTATTTTTAATAGCTGAAACAGTAGTATAAGATGGGGGTAGATGGGGGAAAAAGACAGGGTCGGGCCGGTAATTATAAGCTGTATGATAAATACAGTTCTATTACACGTACCATTCTGAGGGTTGTTATATGTGTGTAGTAACAAAAATATTACAGCTCTAGAGACTATGTACCAATTTGTGAATACACTGTGGTTGCATACTACGTGCACATCTAGTTACTATACAGGTATTAGAGACACAATATAAAGTGGGATTTTTTTTTATTGGTTTACTTCTAATAAAGTGTATCTACGCTAGAAAAAGTGAAGTTGAAGATAAAACTCTGGAGTTACAAGGATAGAGAGCATTAATAAGTGGTTATTAATGTGTTGCTTGGAAGGTGTTTTAGGTTGTTACTAGGTGTTTTATGACTGTTTTTTTAGGTCTTACCAGTGGTGTTCTCAGTTCTCTTACTAGAGTTGTTTTCTGCAAAATATTACTATATGGTTTCTAGGCTGTTCTGGGTCATTTCTAGGTTGTTTTAGGTGAATCATAACTAGGGTTTTTAAAGTAAAATAAGACATCGTACAACTGACCTGACGCCCATCTTGCAGTCCATGACACAGGGTAGGTCAAAATCTGCCAGCAAGTCCTCCATCTGATTGTACCTCTCTCCATCCTTCTCTACATCTCCATGGTAAGCAGGAACATAGGGCTTTAGCACATCTCTCATGAGCCTGTCGAGACATTGCTGTTCACACTCACAGTGTTTCTTTAGGATGCGACCATTGGCCCCTGCCTTAAAATTGCCTGCAGAGACAAACAGCATAGCACTTCATTCTTAGCATTACCACAATGGGTGATAAAATGTAAGCATTACCATAAATTAACTTTCTACTATTGCAATTTACACTATACTTTTTGAGTGTATTAACTGTCTTTAATTCATGAAAAGTTATATAACGTACACCTCCTTTTTGAGGCCTACCTGCATGGCCAGCCAACTGGATCCAGGGGTACTTTTTCTTGAAGGACATCACAAACGGTGACCAATGCACCATGTTCTTGATCTTCTTCCATGATTTATGCTGTTCAATGACAAAAAGTAAGCTAGATGAATCCCCAATTAAATTAAATGATATGTAAGTGTTATAAACGGTGACAGCAGTGTAGTTTAAACAGCATTTCAGTTTTTTACGACCTTGTATCATATTACAAGACAAAGCACACGTATATATGCACAAGCCTACATTAAATTATCATTAAAAATATTACAAAACTTTTCAACTTGCATCACAGGAATACATTACATTTTAAGGAACATAAACATTTAATTTCTTGTCTATGCTATTTTGGAAAAAAAAAACATGCCTGGAGGGAGATGAGTAATTACTTATATAATGAGATTTGGCAGGTGGGGTTCATTTTCCTACAACAAAACCCAGACCAGCACACAATATGCACAGAATAAACAAACAGGTCTTTTGCATGCATTTACATACGTTTGCTGGCGCTCCTACAAGCAGTCAGTGCTGATATCATCGTTTACACAGCACAGTAAAGCACTTTATGTGAAGGATTTATGTACAAGCATGCATTCAGATTCACCACAGCACATAACAACCTGCAAATGAATAGGAAATCTGGCCAGTTTTTAAGCTTGTTTTCCTGCCAAGGTGAACCATTTCACCTGGAACCGTCTCAAAATGTTCTTGCTCTATTTGGACATCCTGACAGCCTGCAGAAAACAGCCTGTTTTCCAGTTTGAGAGGAGCTGCTCTGTTGAACCATTACTCTGTTATTCCACTTCAATAAATGTCCTTGAGCGAGATCTCTTTAGCTCTCCATGTTGGCATGGTAGACACATTCTTTACTGTGCTCTCAGTGATAGATAGGGGGTTTCCTCGGGTGACCAGGAAGCCTGCACCCCACCCCCCCCCAAGTGCTTTTTGAGCCAGCTCTCCCAGGAAGAGCGGTTCATCCCCGTGCACACTGTGACCACAAATCAGCCCCCTTCCAAATCTAGAGAACCCGTCCGGCCCACAAACACAAGTCACAAAGTGTATTCAAAATCTGGCGAGAGACCCTCTGTCATGCATTTTGAATAAACGATAATAAATTGTCAACAGATTCATCCATGAAAGTATTGAAAGTTATAAAAAATGTAAGTTAGAATGAAATATCAGCTACTTGAGGGTGCTGTTTTTTCTCCCTGAGCTGCCACGACATCATTAATAGAATAGTTGTAGAAATAGAAAAGAAAAGTTGTTATTATGGTTTTAAACCCGTCTGACCTTTTTCTTTCGCAGAACACAGAATACGAACGTTTGAAGAATAGCACAGCATTTCTTTTTCATTTAAAAGTGACTAAGGACTGGTGACAAAAACTACTTTAAAGTTATAAAGCAGTAGTCCATATGACTTGTGCATTGTATATGAAGTCTTCTGAAGCCACGTGATCACACTGTGTCTAACGTGTAAGTCGTTATTCACTGAAAATCCTTCTCTCTAGCGATAACTGCTGTGAGCAGATCATTCAGACCGGTTTTGTGAAGTGGATCAAACGATTCATTGAAAAGATTTGACTAAATGAATGTTGAATGATTTGTTCAGAGACTGGATGTCACTTTTTCTCTCATGCAAAGAACTAGATTGGATGTCAAGATTTTCAATGAATACATTTCAGTCTGTTCCACATGCAAAGCTATCCTATGGCTTCTGGAGTCAGTGTTTGTCACATGGACCACATTTATGGTCGTTTTGCACCCTAGGACCTTCAAAAAACACACTTTTTTACAGGTCTGGAATGACGTATAGGTGAATCAGTGATGGCAGGATTTTAGTTTGTGGATGAACTGTGGACATTACTCCCTGCAGCATCTCTGCCGAAAGGGTCTAATTTAATTTAGTTCAGAAAGAGGCCCATAAAAGGTATGAACCATCATCTGAGAGCAGCATGAGTTTTATCTGTCACATGAAGGTTGTCCTGTTCTGCTCCAGCGGAGGAAAACAGTTTCTCTTAATGCAGTTGAAAAGTGTCTGGGATCAGTGGCGTGTCTGTCAGGGCTGCTCTGTTTCCTGTGCCCCCCCCTCATGTCCCCCATCCTCCCTTTGCTCGGGTCAACCCTTAGAGGCACATTATGGAAACTTAGTGATCCAGAGGTCAACACCATCACTAGAGAAAGTGAAGGGCTGTTAATAAGACTGCAGCAATGAGAGTGTGAAGGTTGCCTATTTTAAATGCGTGTTTGAATATAGTCCTTTGAGTAATAAATAAATAAAGAAACTTTCAATAATTATTATTAAACATTTGTTAGTAAATAGATTTAGAAAGTAGATTTAGAGAAATATTTTATCTGTTTATGACAAATTGCTTAAATGTGTTTGCTGACTAGAGCTGTTTTTTTAACTTGTATTTTTCCATTATTATGAGTAGTAGCATTACTATTTTAAGTAAAATATATTCAGCATAAATATTTAAATATTTTAACTAAAATGGTAATTAAAAAGTTACCAGGAAACAATTCTGTCTTTTTGAATTCAGATTGTTCTTTCAATTTCTGTTCTTTCTTTCTTCCTTTTTTTAATTAATTTCATTTTCTGGCATTTCATAACTAAAAAATGTAATCTAAATAATTTTTTTTGTCCATTGTAGTAGTAGTAACATACAAATATTATTATTATTATTATTATTATACAAAAAAACTGTTGCATCCAACATAAACAGGTGTTTTGAATTTGAGATACATTTAAAATGATAATAATAATAATAAAAATATAGATAACACAAGTGATACAGTTACAAAACATGCACACTTATTTCAGCAGGTTATCTAAGATTACTTAATGTGATGGAGAGGTCTTATCGGTTGAATTAAACAAATACCTTCTGGTTATTATTCAAGCATTTGATGTGAGACAGATGCTGTGAGTGTGCTGTGGTTTGGGACACAGCAGAAAACACCTAAAAAAATGAGGATTGATAGACAGACATTAAGATCAGAAGACCACATCCCGCCTCCAGATGGCTACACAAATTAAAGTTCAGTGGAAAGACAAAGTAGCTCTGAGAGAAGTCTCTATAGTGAGGGAAATGTTCAGGATGTGGGAAAACAAAACAAGTGGAAAACTCGCAGGAAGAGATGCGAGTTATAGACTTTTTCAGAGAGTCGCGGTCAGGTCAAAATGACTGCCACCTCTAGAGCAATACAGTTGTTTACTTTCACAGCTTATTTGCTCTCATAAAAAACACAGAGATTTCTAGTTGGATCTCATTCAGCTGGATCTCATGGTTTTAGCCGATAAGCCTTTTAATTAATTATTTTTTCATTTTCTGCTCCGATTCTAAAGGAAAAGCATGGTAATAAAGTGTTAAACTGTCTAAAGAATACTGCGCCCTTATCGGCAGCTGAAAGCATAATCGAATTAGGCAAAAAATATTTAATAACTGAACGCGCAAAGGGCGGGAAAACAATGTTACAGTCCGACTACGGAGAAATCGAAGCAAACCAGAATCTATTACCTGTAAATCTTTGACCATCAGCATGATTGACGTGGCGAACAAAACCAAAACGGGGGCGATGAAATTCCAGATGTGCGTGATGAAAGATGACATGGTAAAAATCGGTAAGATCATGCGCTAGTGTGCTGCGTGCAATCACAACGTAAGCTGGAATTTGAGTGAAGGAAAGTGCAGGGCGATGCGAATTTCTCATTTGTTTCCATACAAAGCATTCAAAAGCACAATTGGCTCATGCAAATACGCTGGCAGGCCAAGCTCAATGTGCAGAGACCACAGTAAAACTCTATGGCATGCCTGCGAGGGCCACGAGCAATGCAAATGTTCAGTGTTCTTCAAACTCACCTGGATTTCTGAGAGTTTGAAATAGCAAAACGAACACTTATATAACGCCTGCCAGTGATGTGGGTCCAGAGATTCTATCAGAAACCCTCAAAGTCACATCTGCGCTGCAAAAAATAGCACCTAAGATAATTAAGGTGCCACCTTTTTTTATTAAGTAGCTAAATGTTTTGAGTAAAATGAACCGCCGCTTCTCTTTGTCGCTGTGACTAAACATGTTTCATGTGTAGGTGTCTGTAACGGGTCTGCGGTCTGTTAGTCAAGAGGGTCAGTCATCTAAATGTTTAAATAACTAAAGGACAGTGTCACCAGTGTTTTCAGACTGAGATGAGGTCAGCACCTTGTTTTGACATCACCGAGGTGATTTGTGAGAGGCCGACTTCCTTTTCTCGAAACATGATGATGAATTAAACATTTCTGTGACTGTTGCAGACCGAAGACGAAGTACGTGTTTCATTACAGGTATTCGAGTTTTTACGGGAAATGGCAGCAGTTTATTTATAATTTTAAAAGAACAGTTCCGCCAAACCGTGGTTATCCTCTAAAACTATATAGACAACAAAAAACATCGCACACAACAAAATTAAAATAAAATCTGGTTCAACGTGTTGCTTAAAAATATTCTGTCATTTTTCTATTAAAAAAATAGTTTAAAAGCTAAATACTCTTTGTGTGGATAACGTATAACAGTATATTATTTTTGGTGAACTGTTTCTCTCAAAAGCAAGTTTCCAGTTTAGAAGCAGTTCATAATCATTTCTGCCAGTCATTTTACTGCTAGGCGACAAATTTATTCTAAATCATAAAAAGTGCTAAGTCTGATGCAAATTCTGATATCGCTGCTGTAAACAAGGCTCTCTAGCAGGATAGCTTGCATTCGGATGTCAGGGTCCCATATTTGCATTAAGAAATGCATTTGCATGAATTGGTTTGTGGTTGGAGAAATACTTAAAAGATTAGTTCACCCCAAAAATGAAAATTCTGTCATTTATTGTGTTCACTTGGTCACCCTTTTCCATGCAATTATAGTACAAGAAGACTGGAACTTTTAAGCATCAAAAGTATGCAGAAGCACGACGAGCACATTGAAAGTATCACGGACATGTTGATTTTTTTTCCTTTTTGAGTGGTGCTAGCGGCGAATAAATCTCTGAATCATCTGAACTGAATCAGTCTGATTTCAGAATGAATATTTCAAACCGGATTTATTCACAAAGATTTAGAATATATTGCACTACTTTTGCGATGCTTTCACAGACTTTTTGAAGCATAGAAACTCCCCATTCTTTACATTTGCATAGAAAACATTTACATTTACATGTAAGTGCAACCAACTACATTCTACAAATCTCTTTTTGTATTCTAGAGTAGAAAGAAAGTCATACACATTGGGGATAACATGAGGGTGAGTAAACATAATAATTTTCCGGTGAACTGTATACTGCATACTTGTATTACAATGCATTACTCATTACATGTTTTTCGAATGGTTTCAAATGTTTGCAATCTAAAGCAATTTTCTCAGTTCTACAAGAAAATTGCAACTCTGTTTTGCAAATGCAACTCTTATTTTTTTTTTATATTGCGCTAAGAATGCATTACGATTCATTTCCTGGATTGGTTCTGATCATTTAGTCATGCAAATTAAAACCCTGAATATTTAAAACGCAAGTTCTTTTAAGTTTGTCTTTAATGGCATTTGATGGCACACACAACAGGGTCAAAAAGAGAACTAAAGGTGAGCGACCTCCCCTTTTATAATAAGTGCAACATCATCTCAAAACCACAAAAGTTTCCGACAGCAATGCACCCTGGGAAACACCAGACACCTATGAGATCGAGTAGACGTTTGCATGCAGCGCCAGAAGACTAAGACGATCAAGTGGTGCTTATTTTGCTGAAGACCACAGAGTGTTACTCTGTAAACATCAGCCCGCAATAACAATCAAAGCAAAGCCTCTGCAGAAAGGAGACGTAATCCCGAGTGGTTCAAGCTAAAAGGTCTAATAACAAGAGGATGACAGTCTTGGCTTTGAGCTGCCATCCCTCTGGAATGCCAGAAAAATAAACTGCTCCGTAAAGGACGTAAATGCAACCGCGGCTCACCGTTACTCATTTAGCCTCCCTTCCCTTCTCAGACTCCTCTCTCTTTGCTATTGTGTAAAGTGACTATCAATAGCTCAGGGTTTTGTTAAATTGGGGAGCGGAAGCAACAGCACCGTATCGCGAGGGGAGCACTCTGCAGCGTTGGGTCGTGCCATTGTTCTGATAAGGGCAGTGTGAGCTATATCGAGCTCAAGGAAAGGGATGCCGCTCTTTACAGCGTCTCCTTGACCTCACGGGTGTTGTTAAAGTTTCCACTGAGCACTGAGGGAGGAAGTGGCTTTTAACCCCTTGAGAGGAACCACTCTGCGAGACAGGAAAGTGCAAAAGGCTCTGAGACAGTATTTTCCACATCTGCGAGCAATACTCGGCAACATGGCCAAAGACTTGGTGTTATTTTCTGAAGGCTACACAGTCACCATTAGCCTCTCATGAACCGGAATGCACCCGCAGCCAGCCTAACCACAAGCAGTGAATAAGTGAAAGTATTGCTGAATTACTGAAGATGCAAAGCTGTGACCTTTGCTCTGTATGTAAAATAAGCCGAGATTAAAATATGTAAGTGTTAAATAATAATGATGTTCATCTCATATTATGGCATACATGTATGTATATAATGTGTTTTTCTGAGAAACATGTTCTTTTTGTAATACACAATTTTATATATATATATATATATATATATATATATATATATATATATATATATATATATATATATATATATATACATGCATTTATATACAATAAATATATTATGTTTATATATTTTAATATAATATAAAATATAAGAATATTAATACATAAATCCAAGTATTTTCAAAACATACTGTTTGTGTGTGTATTTATATATACTTAATAAATATACACAGTATACATACAATGTAAACAAAAACTTATTTTGGATGCGATTAATCATAATTATTCATTTGACAGCACTAATACATATATATATATATATATATATATATATATATATATATATATATATATATATATATATATATATATATATATGTATATATGTGTATATATATGTATATATACGTATATACACACACACACACACAAACACAGATGTGACAATGTTTATTATTTGCATTTGTTTTTCAAGTGTACAGTTATACTGCTTATTAGTCCATTTTTCATTTTTTCAAAAAAAACAATAACAGAGAGGTGTAGATCAGGATACAAAGTGTAAAATGACTTGAGTCTGACAAAGACATGAGGTCAGGGCTGGTTGCTTTGCTTTAGGCGAGAAAAACGATCTTCACATGTGTATTTGTACATATTGTTCATTCTTTTTAAGTAAACGGGCTTTAAATGATGTGATATGCTAAAGCATAGTAGGCTTCTTTCTTACAGGAAAAGGTAAGACATTTCAGATCAGCATCTGTATCTTGAAAATCCTGAGGTACAAGTTTCCATTGACAAGTCAGGTGCATGTCTTAATGGTATTAGAGCGTGTCTGTTGTGACAAAAATGTACAGGAAATAGAGTGAAGAAATTGGGATCATCTAGACTCTTTAATACGTATTAAGTAGAAAGATACAGCTCAACACCTGTAGAGAAATCAAGAGAGTATTTTTTAACATGAATTCCCCATTTTGACAGTTGAGAACTAGACCGTCACGTTTCTTGACACTCCTTCCCATTCAAAGCATGTCATAGCTGTTCCTGCTTGTCCTAAAACCGGTCTTTTCTCATCAGTGACGGGGGAGCTCTTTCGCAGAAGCAAGACCTCCCATTAAACTGCTGTTTTTCTGCACCCTGATGTACACAAACGAGTAAAGCTACTATAAGATGCTAAGCAGCAAGCTGATTCACTCGCTCCTTATAGGATTCTTGTTGAAATAAAATACACCCTCTTCAAATATTTCCTTGTTTGAAGATAACGCATAATGAGTTGTAAAGGGCTGGATCTGTTCTGTGTAAGGGATAATGTACACAACATAATAGCTCTGCTTCAGAACACAGTAAGCCGTCTACTGCTGCTTACGCATACAGCATCATAATTATCATAGAAGCTCACCATACTGACTGGAAACATTCTACAAATGACATAAGAATATTTTACAGAGCTACTTTTATGATTTTTCAAAAGCACAAAAAAAGTAATTACACTATACTTTTTTTATTTTATTCCTTTATTTATTTAGTGCTTCAAACAATACAGATTGTGTCAAAGCTTTTTTACAGAAAGTAGTCACTAATGCAACCAAAATAAAATGCTGTATTAAAATAGAAATTCTAGTATTGCCAAACTATTAATTGTATCCAAAAAACATTTTTATATAACAATACATTACATGTTTATGTATAATCAACAACTTGTTTATACATACATACGTATATATATATATATAAATATATATATATATATATATATATATATATATATATATATATATATATATATATATATATATATGTGTATATATATATATGTATATGTGTATATATATGTGTGTGTGTGTTCTGCATTTATAACATTATATAATTCAGCATATGCCATTTAATTGTTTAATTGTTAATGTTTTTTTCATTTCATCTTTTTTTACATTTATTTTAGGCATCTCACAATATTTTGAATCAGACCAAATACCTACTGTTCATTATTTTGTGAATTATACATGAAATATTGACTTGAGTCAAAGCCATTTTTACAAAAAAGAGTAAGAGAACATCAAATCAATTCCTTGAATCAGCGGTTGAGCGGAGCAAAATTCCACTACTGACCGATCTGAATCACGTATTCCAGAAAGCCATGTAATAAGGATAGGCATGCAGCTTTTAGTGGCAGGCCATGGGTTACGCCTGTGCATCAAAGTCACCACTTCAAGAGTGTATAGCGACATGCAGGGGGGCATCAAAGAAGTAGCTCACTGCTCATTTCCAGAAGCAAACCATTACACTCATCTGTTTCTCAGAAAGACGGTCACAATTGCATTCCTTATCACAGCCAGTTGCGCCAAGCTCTGCGGCTCTTCTGCTTTTCGTTCAATTAGTTGTGGTAAATGGAAAAAGCATGACCAATTAAACTACAACTAAAAAAAAACTAGATCTCTCTCCGCCTTTATTCAATGTAAACAACCACGTACGAGTCGTAGTAGTGTGGTTTCCCCTTATCGAAGTGTTCTACGATGCTTACAAGTGAAGTCTGTTGTTAAAAAAGTGGCCGGCGCAACAAAAAAAAAAAGGGCCGGTGCACTTCCTGTCTGTTGCATATGAAACGGCTCCCTCCAGCAGCACTGCTGCAGCAAAGAACCCCAGCTGTTTGAACCAGGCATGCCTTGACGTCAGCTGGTCGCCAGGCAACCGTCAACCACAGGGGTGTTACATTTTCCATTGCTCGTAGCCTTCAGATCCTCCAGTGTATCATGCTACAGCACTTGTATGCTCACAGTTGGGGTGATAGAATCAACCTCACAGAAAAACTGTTTGTGCTGGGTTGGCTCACACGCCGCTGCAGGAGTGTAAGAGTTCAGAGCAAAGCTACGCTAAGACTGAATAAATACACAGGGCTTGTTTTGTCAGTCTATATCTGGTTGCTGAACATTTAGACTTTATTTGAACAGCACATACTTTTAGTACATTTAGGCTTAGACTTTTGGATTGAAATGAAACTTTCTGTGTACAATTAAGAGCTTTAATGTCAACTTCTGGCTCAAGCAATGGTGCAAGTTTGGAGCTGGACTACCTGTAAGTTAAACTAGTGGAAGCAGGGTGAAAGTATTTGCGAATAAACCATTTTTTTTCAGGTCCGTTTGGTGCCACTAGCAGATTTTAAAGTAAATTACAAATATAAAATGTAACAAAACTGTAAAAAAACTTAGTTTAGTTCACATTCCTATAGTGAATTATTTATTTAGGTTTATTTGTTTAAGTTGTTTGTTCTGCACAGATTTGGAGAAATTTAGCATTACATCACTTGTTCATTATTGTATCGTTTGCAGTGAATGGGTGCCATCAGAATGAGAGCTGATAAAAACATCCATCAGGTCCATCGATTAATTTCTTTCAAAGTGAAATGATGCAAGTTAGCAAAAACAAATCCATCATGAAGACATTTTAACGTTAAACTTTTTTAACTAATACTTTTGCCACAAATAAGGACCTATCCCATTTCTTCCCCTTAGCCCTTACCCTTTTCCTTACCCCTCCGTTGGCCCATGGGTGTCTCGATTCTCTTTTAGTTGAAGGGGTAGGGTAAGAGGAAGGGCCAGATAGCCGTTTTCAGGACCACACTTTAAACTAAGGGGTATAATTTTTCTCAGCATGACCAAGCTAACATCAAACCTTTGAAGTTACTGAATGCATGATAGCGCCACAACATATCTTCATGTCTGATCAGGGTGATTACCACATTAACTAAACCCTTTTCTCAATATTGCCAATCCGAAAGAGAGAGAGAGTTGAGAAAGCTGCATGCATGCACGTCTGTGCATCTCTCTTTGCAATAAGCGAGTAACTGCGAAAACAGCGATTTTATCCTCTCCTTGCAGAAAAATCTAATGAAGCGAATCAGTATTTTAACTGTTTTTCAGTATTGAAATAAAAGTTGTGGGGCATCATCGACAAGTTTCTTTGTACCTGGATGTGAGAGCTGCATGCTCTCCGATGTGCATTTGTGTGTTTGTATGCAGCGCATTAATAAAAAAAGCGATATTAATATTGAATAACTTATGACCTCATAGGGGAATAGGGGGAAGGGGTATGAAGTAGAATTGGGATTTGGCCTAAGTGTTCATTTTCCATAACAACACTTCCTCTAGTGAAAAGTCCTTCCCTTGATGTTCACCAGTATAGAAATGTTTTGAATTGTTATTACAGTTTTTTCACTTGTTTTGTCACAACCGTTTGAATTTTTATATATATGTGTATCTATATATATATATATATATATATATATATATATATATATATATATATATATATATATATATATATTTTGATTCACAAGACATTGATGGATGGACTGGAGTTACATGCATTATTTGTGGATTACTGTGCCGTTTAGAGCTGTTTAGACTCTCATTCTGATGGCACCCATTTACTGCCATTGCACAGTAGTACTGGCTCCTACTCACTTTTTTTTATCCAGTCAATTTTTGATCTCTGAAGGGGAGAAGTTTGTGCTGTCCGTGATATAGCTTTAAGCGATAAACAGCCTATGAGTGTGTTCATTCAGCACAACTTTTTTTTGACACGACCGTGTGTGCCACACACACTATCTCTAGAAAGCTGTCCGCCCACATATTGTAGCCTGCAGCCTACAGCGATCCACAGGCCTAGACGTGTTTCATCATACCTTATTCAAATTATCACATAAACTTTAAAACCTGTTGGGCTTATATTACAGTTAAAACAACTATTAAAATGCCAGAGATTATTAAACTGGCAATCATTTTAATGTAACGTAATGTCATTTCAATATTGACCTAATACAATCAACATCAAGGTCTATATAAGCAGAACAAATACAGCATTATTTTGTAAGCTTTAGATACCAGAGACGTGTAGTGAAAATAAATAAAATAATCTCTAAAAATAATACTAGTAAAGTAGTGCTGGGCGGTATGAACCCAAATTTATATCACTGTATTTTTCCAAATGATACCAGTTTCACGGTATACAACTCTATTTTTTTTCATGCAGTTTCCATTAACTGAGCATGAAAATACTGTATTTATTTAGAATTCCATATTTTACTCTCATGATGAGTGAACATTATGGAAAATGTTTACACTA
Source organism: Puntigrus tetrazona (assembly GCF_018831695.1). Taxonomy (NCBI): domain Eukaryota; kingdom Metazoa; phylum Chordata; class Actinopteri; order Cypriniformes; family Cyprinidae; genus Puntigrus; species Puntigrus tetrazona. Next base: position 19,479,319 of record NC_056718.1, read on the forward strand.
AATAGTGACTAAACACGACACATTAATACATGTTAACCAGGAGCCACTCTCATTTATAATCGCGACAAAATCATCTGTTTAAATCAACATGCATCTAAACTAAAGAGTGGCTATGCAGTGGTTTTGGCTATAACCATACTTTTTTGTCTCATGCAAAGTAACTAAAAAACAACAAACAAGTGCAGAATATTTACATAAGAACTATGCTCATGAGTCTACCATTTCAAACAGTCATTAAGCGACGGGCTCTTAAAAATGCTGTTTTGTACTAAGTTTCCGAATCTACAGCAGTAGGGCTGCTTCTCTGGTGCTCGCTGCGCAGAAAAGACGCTGAGAGAGACGACACTGGGAGAGTCAGAGCTCATGCTCGCGTGGCGGTACTGGAGGCATCTTCCAACTGAACCATAGCTAGGGTTTATACAAAAAAGTCTCTAGGATCGTCCGTATGTATATCCTAAGAAAAAGCAGCTAAAAGGATCTGAAAGTTGCTAAATCTAGTGCTGAAGTGGCACGAGGCGCGGGAGCTGATGGATTTTTGTGGCTGAGTTCACGTTTTATGGCTTAAATTTTAGAACGTTCATGCTTGGTAACACAAACAGCTGGTCCTAACCACAGTGCAACAGTGTTTCAAATTGTTACAAACTCTGTTTAAATTACATACATATAGTTGTATTTAAAAAATTCACATCATAAGAAAAACAAACACTGGTATTTGAACCAGCATAGCACCCAGCACTACAATAAAGCTATAGATTTCAGTCTGTTTTATTTTAAGACCCAGAAGTGGTACAGTTGCCCAGATTATTATTAATAATTAATAATTTAATAAATTAATAATTTAATTTTCCCTTTTAGAAGTTGATTTATTCCACTTTATTTTGCTTTCCTAATTATATATGATTATATGGTTAGTTGCATTTTTTTTTCAATAATTACTTTTTTAATTCAGGTTCTATTTTATATATTATATTGTGTGTGTGTGCAGGGGGTGGGGGTGTTAGATTGTTGTATTTTTCCTTATTTTTCCCGACACACCAGGTGACGCTTTTAACACAACTTGTTTGAATCATGCAATAAAATGCAGCTAGGAACTGTGGTATGTAAACAAAAAGTGGCAAAGACTTGCAATATAAATGCTCATAGCTTTGCTAACAGCAGGTTTGGTTAGGCTACACTTGCTGTTGGGTTTGCTAAAGCAAGTAACCGCAAGCCTCTGTGCAGAGACATACAAACACACACACACACAAGGGTTCTTCCCTCATCTGATTGACACAGGAAAAGGAGACACCAGATCAGGGGAGTTACTGAGCATGCAGAAAATTGAACCACACATCTGAGTTACACCGGGACAGTGTTATCTCGCGTATCTGATCTTCCTTATTAATAGAACCATTAATAAGCATAAACAACAGCAGTGCATTACAAGCGTGAGTCAAAGCAGCAGGGACAGCGTTTTTAAAGATACACAACAGTAATTATTTTAAATTGGGGGACAAAGCAGAGCCAGTGGTGCATTTTTACACACTTCACAACCAGTCCAGGTGCATTCCCCAGACACATCCTTGTGACACACCTTTAACCTGGTCGTGAGAAGGAAGAATGTGGAAGGTTTCATGTTGAGAAACTCGTCTGTGGTACAGTTTCACTTTCTGTGCTATTCAAAACATTTGGAGATCCAAAAAATCTCGGTGAAGTGAAATGTATAACAGCTGTCAAAAAACAGTGCTGGAGGAATCCCCTCTGCTAAGCACATGGGATGTAATTAGCAGCACTAAACCACAACACACCGCCATTAGTGCTTAAAAGGCAAGCCCACTGGAAACTTTTCTGGGTCACTTGTTTGACCAAAAGCACTGATAAGAGCTTTGTGGTTTTTATCACCATTTAATTTTCCGAAGAGCTGGTACAGCCCACAAAACAGAAACCACGCTGCAAGTGTTTATGGAGTAAAATGAGCACAGATATGTTTATTGCTCATGAATTTCAGCCCAGACCGTGTTACTGTGAGTGGCGAGAGGCAAAGCAGATACATGAAACGTGTGATAAACTCTTCTGAAAGAAAGAATGAGATCATCGAAAGCATCTTTTTTTTTAGTGATAACCCTTTGAAAAACTTCCTTGTGATAGTCTTGTGATCTCTCAGAGCCTGACTGAGCCAGAACTGAAATGACTACGGAATATTTCAAGACTAAGAACACAATGTGAGCCGAATACAACACTCATTAAAATAGAGGTTCTTTGTCGGCATCAAAACCTTTGTCATCAGTGGAACCTTTTAAATGCAGAAAAGGTTCTTTAAAGTTGAAAAAGGTTTTTCTTTAGATTTTTTTCTTTAGAGTGAAGACTAGTTTCAGAAAAGAAAGCCAAGCCTGCAGAGTCAATTATATTGTAAATTTATATCTGTTACAATTTATAAACAGTTGTAAAGTATATAAATATATATGCATAGAGACAGAGAGAGATTTAACAGTACTAGAATATGACCTTGGACAGACTTGAACCCAGAAGCCTCTGTGACAGTACAGTCGACTAATCTTTTTATAAGGAAACCCACATGTTTTATTATCCTTATTGTTCTGGTTTCAAGTTCAACTGTTGCCGATCAGGCAAATTTCACATACGAAGGTCAGAGCAAAGCAGGATAGAATAGAGTGCAAGAAAATTAACATTGCAGACTTAAAAATGCTAATTTCTCTTGTGGGCAGAACTTCGGCATACAGCAAATATATCTCGGGCAACGCAGTTCTGGAGTGCAAATAAAATGTCAAATCAAAGAAAAAACTACTAAAAATAATAAAATATATTTTTACAAATGCTTTTCATGCATCTTTTTAAATAAAAGATCATTAACTAAAATTGTATCAAAACCCAAGCACTTGAAGCTCTGATATTTTGTCTGCCCTCCAAAACCAAAGCCATTCCATTGTAAATGCACATGTCCGGGAACAGCAAAGATTTCATCACAGAAGTTCAAGGCTATCAAATAATCTCACCCGTGTGATCACTGTGAATAGTTAAACAACCTTTTATGAGTGCTATCATTCCTCCAGATGGTACAATAGGATGTTTGCTCTCCTCCACTGTGTTTATAAGGAACAGACGTCACATTAAGGGACCTGCGGCGTAGAGCTTGTGTGGCAAGCAGAGGCACATTATTCCACAACTTAGTGTGAGGCTGGAGGACTGTGTGACATCCATGTCTAAACAATGAGCTCCTCTGTAACAGCAGGCTAGCCACAGGGTCTCTTGATGCGTCTGCAAGTGCGACATGCCTAAATAGGCTGACCCACACATTCTCATGAGGACAGACATGTTGTAGAGACAAGCGCAGTCCTCTAGAAAGTGCGTCACATGTGTCACTTATGCAGGATGTTATGAGGTTTAAGATGAATTCTTTATAGCTGCTAATGCTATTGACCATCAGGTCTCTGTGTTTCATTCTAATGAATGTTTATCTTTGAAAAGCTAGCAATATACAAGTAAAGAGTTCATCCATTTCATGACAAATCATGAATAAACTTTAGAGCATGGGCCCATGGAACAGTTTCTGTCACTTTTTGTTCCAAACTCTGCTTTTGTACTTTGTTTAAAGGGCGGCCAAATAAAGTCAGAGAAAAAAAGTCCATCTGACAGCAAGACACAGAAGTACCTTTGTATGTGAGAATGTCAACAGTTACTCAGGGTGAATACAGACGAGCCCTGAGCAGGAAAGCGCAAGGACAGTCTGAATGCAATGGAGGAAGTCGAGAATACACAACTTGCGGCACTGACCGGTACGTGCACAAGTTATCATGTAAAATCTATGCCTCTGAAAGCAACTCTGCCAAGCACAGAAACTGTAGATATCTAAAAAGCACTTGTGATTGATAGCAGCAGCATAGCATTTTGTAACCATTTCTGTACTGTACCTCAACAGTAAAGCATAACACTTTCAACACCAAGGTCATGGGTTCGATTCCCAGAAAATGGATGGATTGGCTGTAGACACTTTAGAATTCATAAATATAAGCTACATTTGCTCCCGTAAACTAGAAACCCATCAAACCACTTAGTCTTACAGAATCCCTATAATTCACTGATTCCAAAGAAGGACAGGCTATCAGAGCTTTGGCACAGAAGGAAGTGCATTGAGCCAGACATGTGTGAACATGTGGAACCTGGTTCTAGTCCTTCTCCTATCTAGCTTCTTGTACACACCCAGAAACATTTTTACAAAAGTATACCTTAAAGAGGACAATACCTTGTCACTGTGAAAGTACCCTTAAAAGGACAACTTTTTCCTTACGTACCCCTTAAGGTGAGCATAGTATCACTTTTAGGGTACTTACTACTCCTAAGGTGTTAAGTTGCATTTTTTTGGGTAAAAAAATATAAGGGTCCCTTAAGGGTACTGCCCCAGTGACATACGGACTCTGTATTATATTGTAAATTATCCACTATTCTCTCTGCGAAAGCCAAAAAATAAAAGAGAACAACGTATAACAGGTGGTCTTACCGCTTTCTGTTGTGTCTGCAGGAAGGCTGGGGACCGTTCTGTGTCACTGGAAATGTCGTCCTCTGATTCCTCCCAGGAAGAGGAGAATCCAGTTGACGAGGCAGAAGAAGAAGAGAGCTTTCTCAGAGCTCTGTAAGGTTGAGGACTAACCTGGAGCTCCTTGCCTTCCCCACTGACATCCATGCCGTGGTCTGTAATAATGACAGCTGGAATTGAGCCCACCTCTGGACTGACCCCGTCGGGCTCTGCCTGGGTTTCTTTTGGCTCAGCTCTCTCCTTTGTCAAACATGTCTCAGTCCAAGATGCTGAACACTTGTTGGACTCTGGTGAAGTCCTGGAGTGATTGTCGGCAGAGCTGTCAGCTTCGCTCTTAGTTCCTGCTGATGTGCTCTCAAGTGGGCCGCCCTCTTCTGTATTTGGGTCAGCCCCGTTCTTCTGTTCACCGCTGACCTGCAGCCCCTCCTCCATGCCAGAGAAGCGCTTTCCATTTTGCAGTTCTTTGGGGATCCCCACTGAGTGATCCTTGTCCTGCGTCACAAGTGTTTCCCCTGCGTTTAAGGAGAGATTGGCCAGTTGGACAGGCACCGTTTTCCTGGATATTCGTGGACTTCGTTGAGTCACTCGGCTGTGAGCCTGAGCCGATATTTGGGCCTCAAACAGGTCCACCTTCTTATTCACCTCCACGTTCTGCAGTTCTTTGTGCCGCTCGAGTTGCTGAGCAGCACGCCGTTCTTCGTTCTCCTGTTCTTCCTCCAGGCCGGACCCGCTCAGTCTTCGCACACGACTTCCCACATGCACGCCTAGTGATTCTGGCCGTCGACATGGTGAAGGTGCCCTTTGGCAGCTGGAGCCAGTACCTGTTGGGAAGACAAAGGATTTTCCTGGTGACCCAGGGCTCAGGCTGCCGGGGCTATAGGGACCACCGCTGCTCCCCAGCACTGGGCTGAATGTAGAACGACTGGGCACTGGGAGCACAGGCCTTCCTGTCCGAGGGCTACTCTTATTGGTCAGGTTATTGGGGTTCATCATTATCAGGCTGTTCAGAGCATAAGCTGCCATAGTGGCAGGCTGACTCTGTCCGTTTTTGCTCCCATTTAGGTCTACTCATCCAAAGTCCACTGGCCTTTGGAGCCAACCATTGTTAGGAGGAACCAAGGAAAGCTGGCATGTGGAATAAAATACAATCCCAGACTCCTTTTCTCATTCACATATTATATCCACTACTGGTTCATGCTTTAGTAGAGTGCTGAAATAAAGCACAAAGAGATGGTTTAAATAGTCAATAATATCATGTTTCAGTAGTTAGCGTACTGTTGTGCAAAACACTGAATGTGATGGCTGTGATAACAAGCAAGTAAATTCAATAAAAGCGTGGCCATTTCAGAAATGCAAAAATGCTGATTACTGTGGTCACTGTCATCATATTCATTTGCATTAAACACTTCTGCTGAAATACAGACAATAAATATGTCTCAAATACCTTCTGTTAATCACCAAAGATTTTTATAATTGTGTTGGTTTTGATTGCTATCAGGATGTTTCCGCTGGCCCCTGCAGTAAGGCACTGCAAATTGTTTTAGCAAGTTTTGCTTGTCCTTCTGACTAATACTCGCCCATTTATTTATCTGAATGATCTTTACTAAATCATAGTGCTTATTCAGTCAGGGGAGTCTACATATTATAAACTCACAGTTTTCAATGTGTCCGACAAAATACCTTTATCCATTTGCAGAAAGACATAGACAGAGCGTATCAAATAAAACCTTTCAACATAACCTTTTATGTCTTTGCCTGGAAAAAGAAAGACTGAGGGTGTAATACAATACAACTTCACGCAAAAAAAAATAAAAATTCCAAATACCATAACCCTTATATCACATTTAATTTAATTGTCTGTCTGTAAACAAAAAGATAACAGTGCACGTTAACTCTCTAATACCAAAAAAGTACCTGTGTCTTTTCACTATGCTAACAGTGATGGACTGAACCCTGCTGATGTTATACTCATCTTAAGGAAAAACAGTCAGTGAGGTGTCCATTAGCTGCTTCCATTTATAGCAAAAGCTACGACATGGGCAAAATAGTAGTTTAACTGGTGCATTGAAATTTGATTAACTCAAAGACTGAGGCAAATGATTTCATAATGAACCAGAACAATTTCCTGTAAGTTTTCCAAGTAGGGCTAATTATTTTTGCAGTTGAGGCAAATGAACCAAGGATAAACACACCCAAAGAAAGCAGCAAAACATATGTGTATAGAAACTGTTTACTTGCAAATATATAATTTACCTAAACACTCTGTCAAGATGCTCACCTTTCAGCAACCATATGCGAATTAAAACATCCATCTCTTCAGGATGAATTCGGTCGTTCGATTAAATAGCGATGCCTTTCGTAAAGTCAAGATAAACATCACATGCTTTGACTAAGAAGTCAGGTGGGGCGGACACACTGTGCCCTGCATTTTAACTTGAGGGGGAGAGGTCAAGTCTGGAATGCACCTCCTCTCTTTTAACCCAACCACCACCCTCTTTTTAAGCGATTTTAACGGTCCATTATTGCTCTGACAATTCAAATGCATCTTGAGGCATCCCACGTCACTGGTGCACCACACTGTTTGTGTTTCACAGAAAGTGTGATGTCTAACAGCCATTCATCATCACAGGGGATCATAACACAGCGGAGGTCTAATATGAGCTAATAAGACTGAAGAAAATGACTCTTGTGAGTCTTTAAGCATCTCAATAAAAGCCCTTCACTGAACTGCCCACTCTTTGGCATTCATTGAATTTGAATGAGCTGGAAAACACGTGGTGACTCTCTTAGAATAGAAGCATTTCTCAAATTCTTATTCCAAAAAGAATATAGTTCACTGGGTGTATCACGTGTTAACTAATGTATAAGTACTTACACATAAATGATATATCAATATAATTGGGTAGTGAAGCTCTAAATAAAACTTCATATCAGTTCTCGCAGAGGTAGAACACATGTATTTACACTTACGCCTTACATTTAGTGTATATTGGGCAGTTTTTATATATTTGCGTAGTATTTTAATCGGCTTTCTGCACAGCGGTACCCAAAACATTTACTTTCTATTGTATTGTCATCGCAAGATGCCTCAAGATCCCCTTAAGAACGCACACCGAATAGAAAACTCTTACATTATTACACATCTCTGCAACACTCCCGGTACACTTCGTCAAGTCAGATAGTTCATTCTGACTCTTTTAACTCTCCTCCTTCGCGTAGATGTTTCTAAAAACTTTTAACTTTTCATTTTCACCAAAGTCGAACGCTTACCTACAAGTCTCCTTGCTGCAGACGCTGTTGTTTAAATAACTCTCTGAAGCGCGGAATCGCGAATTCTGAAAACGTATCAGAATAATAACTCGAGCTGCTCCGCTGCTGTTACGTTCCAAGAGCTTTTTCGCCAGTTTAAATCAATATCAATGTAGTTGTGTTACTGTGTATCAAACGAGCTGCTCGACAGCTCGCGTCAGAGCCGTATGTTTGTTTAATGTACAAAAGGCAGGAAGGAAGTTAAAATGACAGTGAGTCTGAATTCAACGGAACAGGCAGAGCCTCCCTGAGCTCTTTCGCACATTGAGCACAAGGCTTGACGTCTAAGACCTCTGGCCAGAACAGAAGAGCTCTGTTTGATTTTTTTACTTTATTTATTAGACTGCCGAATATATGGATGTTTGTTTAGTTTCTTGTTTTGTTGGCAGTTAATTTACAAATCGGCAAATCTAAATTTTGCACCCACTTGACAATGCATGTTTTTATTCTGAAAGGTTCGAGGGGTAGGCTATACATAAAACTTGAAACATGCGAATAATAATCTAATTCATATTTAATAATTGTATTATTGTATTGTATTTTCCTATTTTTTATTTATGTATATTTATGCATTTTTACATATATATATACACACAGACACACACACACACACACACATATATATATATATATATATATATATATATATATATATATATATATATATATATATATATATATATACATAAATATATATATATATGTGTGTATATTTTTAATATATTGAAGTCAAACATAATGTAAATATGATTTTTAAATAAAAGTGTACATAAAATTACATGTATAATTCTTTTATTCTAATATTTTAATCTATTTTTATATTTGTATATTTATGTATAATACATATACAATATAATATTTATATATAATATTATTGTTTTGTTTTGTTTGTTTTTAATGTAACAAAACATTTGTTTCTCTCTTTTTCTACTTGTTTTTTTTTTTTTATTCTTAACTTAATGTTTAGTCATTCGTAATCCATAATATATGTGCTTCCTCGCTATTAATTATTATGTAATTATATGTGCTGATATTATTACTGACAGTTACCCGTAAATTCTTTTAACAACTAGTAATTGTAGTTTTCATGACTCACCAGCTAAGCCGAAGAAGGGTCTTAGAAGTCAGTGGGAATGTCTTCTCTGATGTCTGCTCACGACAACCATAAAAAAAGGCCTAGACTCTGTCAGAGGTCAGAAATTATGATATGAAGCCAGTTCTTTAACTGGGACTGACCTGCTAATATATAGGCTAGTTCACCCACCACAACAATTCCTAGTGCTTCTCCCAATGTACAGTATAATAACATCACTCTGATTTTCTCTCTGATGTACTGATGACCAGCCCCACCGAACAAAGGAAAGTGTGTCATATGCACCAGTAAAGTGGATGGAAAATATAATGCTTCAGTGGCCACTCTGATTTGAATGAGACGGGCTTGCAGATAGGTGGTATGAAAATTAATTTTCCATCCTCTATAATTGAGACGGGGTGCATGACCATGTTCAATAACAAGATTCCTTTCTTCAAAGTATAGAGCCGTCTCTGAGATCTTTCGAAGTTTCAGGATATGGGCAACATGTGAGCCCTCAAGCCAACACAATTCATTTCCACCAACATTTCCCTATCAACTGTAGCGGCTATAAAGTCATGTCCGTGCAATCGTAGAGCTCACATATATGAATTTCAAATGAGTTAAGAAGAAATCAACTATATTAGCATTCAACTAAATAAGTGTGAAGACTTAGACGTTGAGCAATGAGTATTGCATTAAAATATGATTGTTACAATTACTTGAGAATATTTGAGTATTGCATTGGTTGATGATTCAACGTTGCAGAAGCAGAAGTGTAAGAAATGATCTCTATGAAGCTTTGCGTATATCTAAACTCATTACGTTGATGCGCTTTTGCCCATGCTTATTTTCCCACACATTTTGCAAGGATGTCATTTTGTAATGACATCTATCAAAGTAGCTTACTGTATGTCAACATATTGTACAGTAGTCCATGTTTTGATAAGTTTGTGTTTCATAAAGTTTAACTCCAAGCTTCATCTGGTAAAGGGCAACTTTTTTAAATGCAGCCCAGACAACTACAATATAGGCAACATGGAACAACTATGGGCAAAACAAAGCTTTATTTGTAATTGTAACATGTTCATGATCACGGATAGCGTTTGATAATTTTAATAAATAATTAAATAAACAAATGAAAATTCATAATGGTAATCTAACATTTGTGCTCACAACGCATCACAGAATCAAAATATATGTGAAATGTGTTCCACCTAGTGGTATAAAATAGTAAATGCAAAAAAAAAACAAAAAACAAAATATTAATTAGAATAGAATAGAATAGAATAGAATAGAATAGAATAGAAAAATACATCACAGCTAGTTAACATTCTACAGTTATTATGTAGACTAAAAGACTATTTTGTTCCTCACAAATACCCTACATTGTAGTCTCCTGTCAGGCAGTATAAATATATGTAATTTTATTTATTGCTATTGTTGTTAAATTCAGATACTTTATTTTTCTGTGAATTCAATTATTTTGGGGCAATAATAATCACCCGTGTGTGCATTTAGGCCAACCGAAAATTTCCCTCATGCGGCTGGGGATTTTTTTACCACTAGATGTCAGTAAAGGATCAAATATGGGCATTATGTTGTTTTGAAATTAAATAATGCCTAATTTTTGTATTATAAGTTGTTTAATAAATACAGTAGGAACCAGTTTAATACCCATAATGCAACTGCTTGTGAATAACTAATAATAAACAATCAAAACAGTGATCGCATCAGACAGACCTTTTTTGTCTGATACTAAAAACATTGATAATGAGGTGCATCGGGTGCTAATTTACTATCGTTTAATGTAACTGATAAAATGCCCTTTGTTTTGAGTGTATTATATAAAATGTTTGTCCGTCGTCAGCATTTATAGGGTCATCTTTAGCTGAGTGAAGAAGAAAAGAACCAATAAAATCGCAGATAAAGTTTCTAAGCACCGCCTTTTTGTGATGACGCTCCTACTGAGCAACCAATAGCAATCGACTGGAGGAGGGGCTAAACAGCTCTGTCAAGCACACTTGAGAAGGGTAAACAGCTCTCACCTCATGGACGCAGATCCAGCGCGAAAAGAGAGCTGGACAGTGAACGCAGCCACATATTTGCGAATTTTGGAGGTAAGTACCAATAAAGGTTATTTCTTAGGGTAATGAAACTTATATTGTTGTATTTAAGCAAATGATTGAAAATCTGAAATGAAAAGAGCGCGTGTTGTTTTTAAGTACTTAAGATCGCTGGCTAACAGACGTGCAAAACACACGTGTCGTCTTTTGCATGTTTTCACCTGGATGCAAACAATGTTGTATACTTCTATAATATTTCTTTGCATAGATTGGTGGGGTTACACGTGCATTGTGCATGTGCTTTGATCCTGTCCACCTGGTCATGGGAGCATTATGTAGTAGCATTTAAACAGTCCTTTAACCAAACATTCCTGCATACAATAATATTGTATAATGTATTCATTACGCTGTTTATTGTTATGCAAAACTCTGTCAAAGCATAGGGCCTGTTTAATCCACACATTTTCTCTTCCTCTTTAATGCTTTAGGATTGCAGATGATATTTTGTGCCAGAAATCTTGCAAAATAAGTATTGGCACAAGTTAAGATATGGCATATATGATTTTATTCGTCCTGAATTTTGTTTTGTTATCTAAACTTCTGATAGAGAAGCAAGATAAAGCATGTTGAGTTAAGTTTCCTTTTTTTCTTTTTTTTTTTTTTTTTTTTTTAGAGAATGCTTGTGAATACAAAACAAAAAAAAACTGTTTGCCAGTGAAGTAGTAAATAATTAAGTTAATAATAATTTATATCATTATATATTTCCTGTAAACTATATATATATATATATATATATATATATATATATATATATATATATATATATATATATATATATATATATATATATATATATATATAATTCATGCATATGCTTTTCAAATACATTTGTCAATTTTAAATAATTTTTGATAATTTTAAAAGAAAACAGCACTGCAGTACTGACTAAATAAAAGTATATATGTAAATATAGATAATGGTTTTTTTTTTTTTGCAGGCCATTCTGGGCAGTTAAACAAAGCAAGCTCAGGGATGTTAATGTGTTAATTAAATGAAATAAAGGCAGCTGTTGTGGAGATCACCTCTTTGCGCCTCCTCGTAAGCCTTAAGCCAAATCTTTGTTTATAATCTTTTTTTGCAGAGCTGCTTGGATACTAAACGTCAGCACCGGCCTAGACTTTAACTTGAGTGACCTGACTGAAGGGCACAATTAATGTAGCTTGTTTTGATTTTGCATTAATGCTTCACTGCAAAAGCAGCTTGTGCATGAGGCAGAAGACGGTTAAATCACAAAAATAATTGCTTAATCGAAATTCCTTAATGTAAATATAATAAATAAATTCCTTATGTAAAAAAAGGGCCTTATTTATGTTTATTTATTTAAAAATGCATACGAATGCAATTTCTAATATAATTAATTAGTGGATTTTAGCATATATTCATGCGTATGTTGTTATATTTTGTGTTTGTTTTCATGCATGAAAAATGAAAATGCAATTCATGCATTTATGTGTAGTTATCAGCCACAATTGTGTCAACATTCCTGTTGGCATATTATTAACTTGGAACCATGTGCCACAGTTTTTAGTTCAGTTACCCACAACCTGACCTCAACCATACAAACAGAAAGAAAATGGGTGTTTCCCCTAACTAACTGTCTGATTGGCTGTGATTTGCTTGCGTTGTTTAGGTTCACTCATGCTAGCATGGCTTCTTGGTGATTTCCTGCCACAAGGCCTGCATCTCGAAGCATATTTCAAACTGTCATCACTCATATGTATGACATGACAGCTGCGATCGCCTTTCTATAGAAGAGGGAGTTCTAAAATGGCTGACATTTGTTGCCCGTTTCATGGTTATCTGTCTTGACACCTCAGTGTGTGATGTATTAAGAGGCCTGTCCTGTTTTGAGGAGGAGCAGCTATTGTTTTGGCTGTGAAGGAAACGAGAGGGTGTCGACAGTGGGCGTAATCATTTCTTTGCAGAAGTTTTGTTTAATGCGTGCTTCGTTTTATCCAAATACACAAGCAGTGATTTTAATCGAGCATTGTTTTGGAAACGAGAGATTATAGAAGTCATGTTGTTTAGTCGTATTATGCACATTGCAACACTGGATTGCGATTTGCATACATGTCCGAGTCATGCCTCTAAAGTGTTACGATCCTGGAATATTCAGGCCTGCAGCTCTGGCCAATTAACCTCTGTGAGCCTCTCCAGCAAGTTAAAGGCTGAAACCCGAGTGTGTTCATTCCTCTGATGCTTTATAAAATTCATTCAGCTAAGCTAAAAATAATTTACTGAATGTGAAGAACATAAATAAAAGCAAATGAACTCTTGCATTTCTGCTTCATCATTAAATGGAGATTTACAGGTTATGCAAGTATGCACTTAAACTTGTTCAAAAGTCAGTATGTTTTGTTTTTTTGTTTTTTTCCTCCAAGAATTTGATAGCTTTTTTGGCTTTTATTTAGCAGGGCTGCATGAAATCGATTAAAAAGTCACAGTAAAGGTGTAAAAGATTTAGAGTTAAATGCACTTCATAAACATTGCCATCACAAGAAATGTTATTATGAAATATTAAAACAAAATGCATTTAAATTTAAAGTGAAAGCAATTTAATTATTTTAAACAAATGGGGCATTTTTACAGTACTACTTTTTACTGTATTTTTAATCAAATAAACTTTTGAGCATAACACACTACTTCCAAAAATAACCGTTTTTTTTAAATGATGGTGAAGTTTGTTTGTCAAATTGCCTGAAACGTGTTGCAATTGTGCCACGGTTGGTCTCTGAATCTTTGGTAATGTTTTCCTTTGTCAACCAACAGAGCATTTTGTGTTCGTTTGTTCGTTTGACCTGCTAAATGTCTCAGTTGAAATATGCAGATATGTCCAGGCATGTGTGGCCTCTCTCAGGTGTAACAGTACTGAATGCTGGTGTACTGCCAAACCACACCTAGTTCGCTAGATTAGGGCACAAAACATGGCCTTGCACACGTTTGAACATTGAAACTGTGTAAACAAGCATTTATTTACACCCAGGACCGACATCGGTAAACGTAAAAGCGACCATTGTTCACTTGGAATGCACTGTTTATCATGAATTTCATCGTACGTTGCTAATGCTAATCCTCATAAACGTTGTAGAAAGACTAAAGCACATCATATTCGTCATCCTTTCCTGTCGAAATTCATGCTATGGATGCGACAACACCGAAAATCGAACCTTTTTGCTTTTTTTGAATGACGAATGAGCGATGTCTTTATTGAGATTATTCACGTGCAAGTAATGTTATGAACCTTAAAATCGTGCTTATTGTGGATATCTAGACTGTATTTGAAACGAAAACAGAATACTTCCTTGTTTTCTAATGTCATAGCTTCCTGTTGGCTGTTGAGGGATGAGCACATTGCAGAATTAGGTATTCGGCTACAGTGTTACGGAACGTTGAATTTTGACCTGTTTTCGCACACGAGGTGTGCGTATATCCTTTCAAGTTGCTCAAGGTCTTCAAGGGCTTTTTCCTTGTAGGCAAACCTTTACCTCAGGAAAGAGGCCAAGTTTAAATCTCTTTATTTACAGGAGAGTGAAGCTCTCATCCAACCCCTCCCCTCGGTTAAGCTTATTTGTGTCTGTGCTCTGAAGAGTTTACTGGTGCAAAACGTTTTCCACCTTGCTATGCGAGTAAAGAGCGTTTTACAGTGAGGAGCCGACAGAATACAAAATGACCCATTCATCGTGAAGTTTTACAAGACCGAATCCCAAATTCGTAGCTCTTCATATGCTGCTTGTGATCGATTCTGTGTCTGCAGCCACTTTGTAAGACAGATAGTCATTGGTTAAAGGCTTTGGCACTTGTCTCATCGTGAAAACGTTTAACCTTTGATAGAGCTGCCAAGAACTGTGATAACAGCTGTTTTGTTGATGGCTGATGACACTCCGGTGTTGTTTTTTAAAGAGACGACATGAGTCACTATTAAATATATAAACATCTACATGAGTAGAAAAAGTCTAAAAGGAGAATGTCTTTATTGTCATTTTTAATCAATTTCAAACACATTCAGTCAGTTTAATACAAAAATGTGTATATATTTTTTTTTTAATTGAAGTATTCATTTCTTTCCAAAACAGATTTACTGACTGAAAACTTTTGAAAAGTGTGTGTGTATATATGTAAATGCACTGTGGTTTGTTTTGTCATGTTTATGACTTACCATAATGTTCATTTTTGTTATGGCTATAGTACTTTTGTTCTGACGTTTTCTCTGTATGTATGGTAGACTTCAACTGTCATTGTTTTCTAGAAACAGTAATATATATGTCCTGAAGTAGTACCAAACTATTGTTCGAAATACCTCCGAGTATCATGTAAATATCATGCTACTGAATGACATGTACTGGGGTACAATATGTACCATGGTATCACCAACTGATTCTACCATAGTAACAAATGTTATATTTTTTTATTTAGTTATTTATTTTTTTAGTTTTGAACACCCTAAAATAAAGGTGACTCTTTTCTACCATCCTTGTCAAGTTAAAAACGGTTGAGGCTATTGAATCACTTCCTTTTCTCCTATATAGTAGGTGTAAAGAGGAAGCAACATGGCAGGCGACATGTTGTTGCTGATGAGAGGCCTAGCCAAGCTCAGCCAGGCCGTGATTGAGACTCAGGCCGGCTCTCTGCGAGGTAGTGGCTTCCAAGCTGTGAGCCAGAGCGTGCAAATGACGGCTGAACAGGGCATGAGCGTGGCTATGCAGAAGATCCAGGTGGGTACCTCTAGAAATGGGATTGGTTTTCATTATAAAATGGATAGTTCTGACAATAAATTTTAGATGGTCAGTGTACTTGTGACAATGCATGAATTCTGTAGTAATAAGACTGGTTGCTACAAAGTATTGCTGTGAACAATCCACTGTTGTCACAAATTGTTTTGAATAATTATGATAATTATCATTATATTTTTATTTTTTTAAATAAACGTATGAATGTATTATCACATAATGTTACAAAAAAGCTCTTCTTTTGAACTTTATTAATCAAAGAATAAAAACAAACGTGTCACAGTTTTTCCCAAAATATTTACCATAAATATATCAAATATCAAAATATTTGTTTTCAACTTAACACAAAGAAATGTTTCTTAAGCATTCATTCGTTTAGAATGATGACGTGTCACTTACGCCTGGAGTAACAGCAAGTGAAAACTCACAGGAATAAATAAGCTTAGAAATATATTAAAATAGTTATGTCAAATTGTAACATGAAATAACATTAAATATATCGCCCAGCCCTAAGTAGTCTTTATCGTAATGCTTTTTGAGAACGCCATAAGCAGCAATAAGCTACACAAAGCTATTTTCTTTTCATTTTTTTCCCAAGGCCTTTGTGACTCATTGCTTTGGTGTATTATGGTTACATGCGTCTGTTATTCCTCAATTAACCACCAGTATGGTTTTGTCTAATCAAGCGTGCATAATAATGGTGTTGGGTTACACCTCTTTTGTTTTTCTCCACACCGCATCTAAGGTATAATAACTCCAACAATACGATTATGCAAACTAAATTTACGTACCTAGAGATCGGATTACTGCCTTCAGAGCATAGGAGCACGGTGTGTGCTGCCAAGCTATGTGTGCTATCAAAGCCCCTGGAACTGATTGTGCATTTTAAAGTGTGTTGAAAATTTCTTAGCAGACAACCGAAACGCATACCACTTCACTTATTATTAAATGTGTGTTATATTGTGTCTAACAGGGCCTTTTAGCCGTGCCTATATTTACAGTATAGAATTATTTATAGCATTTGTTTATTTCAGATGTGAAAGCGTACGAAATTACTAAAAGATGTTTGTTGTTTGTTTTGTTTAGGAGTTCACGGGCGGTCAGCAGAGTGTCTCTGATTTCAACACAGACATGGACTCCAAGTATGACTTCACGTCTTCGGAGGAGAACTTTGAGAGCCCATCACAGGGAGGTTTGGACAGTGATTCAGTTTTCAGGGACGCTAACACTGGTGCTGCGCACACGTACAGCCATGCCTCAGGAAAGTCAAAGCTGTTTGACGGTTACAAGGACCCTACAAGCCAGTTTACTGGACAAACGCGGTCCTATCACCAGGACCACTCTTCTGTGGGAGGCATCACGGCTGAAGACATAGAAAAAGCCAGAGAGGCGAAGAGAAACGGCTCCAAACCACATAAACAAATGGTACAGGCGACCTTTTCCAATCCTTCATCACCCATGAGTAACTAGACATTTGTTCCACTTATATACATGTCATGCATTACAGAGGATGATAATAGTGGCAATGCAGCTTGCTTGTTACCCCTAAAGTTACTAGTTTAAAAAAAATTAACTTTAAAATACATTTTGTGCTAATTATACTATAAATGCATTAACACATTTATGCTGCACCTATACTTAAAGTCTTAAAGTAATTTCCTGTGCTTAATGCAATTTAATTGTGCAGTAGTAGTTGAGGTCCAACTAAATATATACTTGACTCTGCTAAAGTGGGACTCTTGCAAATATATTTCCAGTGCATTTGGTAACTAATATACAGAGAACATGCAGTCTTTATTAATAGTGATATTAAAATAGATTTTAGGCATAATATTGAGAAATGAGCATTGTGTAATACATAAATAATCCAAATAAAGCTTAATTAAAGCTTTAATTAAATTTTATATCAGTAGCTTTTTCAGTACATGTGTTTAATGGATTTTAAGTAATCTATACGTGGTAAGGAATAAATGTATTTTAAATAAAACTATATACACCATAATTTATCAGGCATAAATGTGGTGTGTGGTTCATCATGTATACTTGGGTCCATTATGCCAGAAAAGAAAGACTGTACATTTTAAATTTAAAAACAGTTAGTTTTAGGAGAACGCTAGCACATATACAGTATGACCACTAGTAAGATCTAACAAATCACAGAATTTATAGGATTTCTTTAAGAAAATAGTTAAGCGAATAGTACTTTTAATAAATGACTCTTTGTAATTGGAAGCACACAACACATTGTAGCACTGATAATGCATCTAGTTCTCCACAACTGTCTACAGCATTTCTCTTCTTCCTATAGCTTAGTGAAAGAGCAAGAGAGCGAAAGGTACCAGTCACACGGCTTGGAAGACTAGCGAATTTTGGAGGTAAGGTTGCTGAAATTATTATATACTTATTAATATGCATGTATTTTAATGTTGAAACATTTGGGGCTGGTAAAGTTATTTTAAAATCTCTCAAAGAAATTAAAAATTAAAATTTCTCAAAGAAACCACTTATGCTCACCAATGCATTTTTCTGACCAAAAATAGAGCAAAACAGTAATAATATGAAAATATTATTGCAATTTAAAATAACCTTTTATTTGTATATATGAAAGTGTATATAAGTACCTTTATAAGTGTATTTACTCTTGACACTTTTGGTCAATGTAATGCATCTTTGCATCCTTTTTCTTTAATCTGTAGAGTATAAAAGATATTTTTTAAGATGGTAACCAAACAGTTAATGGTAGCCATAGTATGGGGGGAAAATGCTATCATTAAAGTCAATGGCTTCCGCTGACAGATTACCAACAATCTACTCTGTTTTGGGTGAACTATCTAAATTTTACATCTTAAAAATCTTACCGACCATTATGTGAGCAGACATATTAAGATCACATGGCTAGCTGAATATTTTACTCTTACCAAATCTCTTGTTACTGGGCTCTTTGAATGGTGGAATAAATTAAGCATGGATTACAGTAATTAGGGCATTTCTACAATACCGTCGGTAACTGAAAACCTTTGCTTTTGCATCGCGCATTCAAACCAACAACCGAAGACCGCAAGTCCACTTCATAGAAATAGCACAGCTTGTGTTGACACCAAATATATCAAATAGACCGAGTGTTTGTTGTCCATTTCTGCTTGATATATTTGGTTTTCCAGGTTGCGGTCCTTTCTAATATTGTTGTTCTTCATGCTGTAAACCAAGGCCTGTTCAAGAGAGCTGTGTCTCTCTCTTCATTCGGCATGTCAGAGCCAGATTGAGGGCTCGAGGTTAATCTGCATTTTAACCAGTAATATGGTAGACTGTGGATGCCCCTGCTTTGGATTATGAGACTTAACCGGTCTGGGAATGTGCATCACCTGTTTCCCTTGAGATTGAGCGTCCTATTCTGGTGTGTAACTTTACCCGCTTTTGTACTTCAAATGGGAGTCTATCAGTGATTTCTCAGAGGACTAGTGCTGAATATAGTTACAGGCGGCGAATGGATGGATATAGTCGAGGGTTTGGAGTGAAAAGTGCTGTCACATGGGAAACTTAAACACTGGTGGTCACAGTAGCTCTCTCTCAGAGGTTCGCTGCATGCTAGTTTTCCACTGACAGACACTATTCGAGATGTTAAACATATATCTGCTCTCATCTGCTGTTGTTGTGTGTTCACGCTGAGTGATTTCTTGAAGTGTTTGTTATCTCTTATCTGCCACCGTTACGAGAAAACCTCTCCGGACACCTGTTTACTACAAGCCCATATGTGTATACTTGCAATGAACTGTAAATATGACTGGGTACTACTTACTTGCATTCAGCATTCTCTACACCACTGATGCATCATGGGATTGTGTGTATTTATATGGGGTGTGTGTTGACAAGTGTTGTATCTCTTGTAGGGATCAACGGTATTTAAGATGAATTATGTGGCATCCAGTTTTCAAGAGTGTGGTAAATATATAATAAAATATAATGTAAAATGTAGACTATCAGTGGTAATTAATAACTGAACATTTGGTTTAATATTTAAAAATAATTTAGAACTCAACGTTTGTTAAATTATTACTGATATTTTTTAAGTTATTGTTTTTTAAAATTCTTTCATAATTTAAGTTTTTCTAAACCTTTCTGAGTTTTGTTTTCTATAGTTTGGAAAAATACTATAGAAATCAATGGGAAATAGAAACTTTGGTTTAGTTACACACATTTTTCAAAATATTTTCTTTTGTGTTCGACAGAAGAAAGATGTTCATACAAGAGATATTTTGTTTCACATAGAAATGTCACATTACAGAAATGAAAAGCATTTTGTGACTCAAAATTACTCAAAGGCAACATTATTTGTATTAGTTTTTTTGTAGTTTTCTCATTTAAAGTGGTTTATGCGATAAATGTATCTGACCTTTGTCCTCACCTTGACCTCACTCCTGGACATAAGCTATCCAGTTCAACCGTTCACTGGCTCTATTCCTCTAGCTCTCGTTGGATGGTTAAATATAGTGATTAATTGCGTCCAAGAATAGTATACATCACTTTGGCAGGCTTTCATGCGGTTGTGTTCATCATCTCAATTTTAGTGACTGTAGATAGCCCTTAAATCAGTACCATAACAACTGGTTTTAAGCAGCATGCTCATTTTGTTTACCTTGAGAAGCATACCTCTCTGTTTTTGTAACATGAGACTTGGGCCCATACTGTCCTTGGTCATGCCATCAGGCTATCTGAAAGCCATCTTAGCCAATTTGTGCCAGGGTGCAAAAAATGCCCTGCTGTGACAACATGTGCGCACATTGCTCTATTTATGAATTTTAAATAAGTAGATATAAATAGTATATGTTTTATTAGTATATGTTATATTATTTTACCACAAATACTCTGAAAGCTGAAATATTATAGCAATTTAATTTCAATCTAAAACATACTGTGTCTGTATGCAATGGAAGGCAAATGTTTTGTATCTCTAAAAGGAAGCAACGCATTCTTGTGCTTCAGATGTTTGCAGAGTTTGAACACCCTTGTGTTTTCCTCAAGTCCTTAAACTCCTGCAGGCATAAAGGGACATAAAAACAGGAACCCGTTTAATCATCAACCACAACTGACCTAGAACGTCCCCAGCAGTCTTAATGAAAAACCGGGATAAGAGCTGGTGGCAAAACCGCCTGCGTTTCTGTAAGGTGTGTTAAGACATTTGGAAAAAAACACCAGGGTGATAACATGCCAGCTCCATTTCTTGCAGGTTTACAGTGAGGTTTCGTTCCACTGCTTCATTTACAACCAATTTCAAGCCCCTCCTAAATTTCTCAAGAGCGGGAGTGTTGCATAATCGCAAAATTACATAACTATTGAAGACTGCACCAAAACTTGTTATTGGTTCTCAGCTCTGCCACAGCAAATGTGCTGACCACAGTGGGTTTGGAAATGCTATTTCGGTGTTTCCTTTTGTCATGTTGACATAATACAGCTCCAGTGTTGTTGTGGGTATTTTTCCCAAATCGGTCAAAGTGATGCTCTTTTTTTTTTTGTTTATGTAGTGGAAGTGTTGATTTGAGGTGTGAGCTAATGACTGTTTCAGTATTTAACTTCTGTTGACTTATGGACCATTTCCTTTTTGTATTTTAATCCTTTGCAGGTCTTGCTGTGGGTTTGGGTATTGGAGCTTTGGCAGAAGTGGCAAAGAAAAGCTTAAGATCAGAGGAGAAGAATGGTAAGACGATTGCATTATCTGCTAGAGCTAAACTTTACAGCTACAATTTGAAACCGTACAATATGTGGCTAATTACTAATAAGAACATTTTCATTGATTATTGATATGCTATCAGGCATGGTATGATTACAAGTGATAAATTGCATGCAATTAGAGTTTTGGTGTATTTTTGGACTTTAAACCATTTCATTAACAGAGAGATAGGGAATTCTGGGTATTTAAACTCATGTTGCCCACACATAAACGCATAAAACCTTCACTAAATACCTGAACCCACGTTAACCCTGATCTTAACCAATGTGCATCATTTGTATCAATGAAAAGAGCTTTCTTTTTTGGCATCAGTTTCAGTACTGAAAATCTAGTGTGCTTATGGTATTATTTACTCTTAGACAGGAAAGCACCATTGGTCTTTTGACTGTCTGTGTTTGCTTAAATTAGACCGTATGTGTAATAATATACACTGTAGCATTTACTGTGTTTTCTGATCTAAAGTGCCCGTAAATTAGCCTGCTGTCAAGGCCGAAAGGCAGTTTGAATTCAGTGAAGAGTCGTTTCTGCAAGACAGATCGTAAAATATTTATATACATCTGTGTAATTGGTACGAAAAAATGCCAATATATTATTGAAATGTACTTTTCTTGAACGTTTCTCTCATTCTTGAAATGTTTAACCTTGTTGAGAACTTGTGCATGTAAATATGTGCAACCTTCCCATCATCCAGGATCTCTCAGCTCAACTTCAAATCTTCTTATGCCACAGAGGGAGCTTTAGTCGGACGTGCACACAGCCGCTGTTGTTTTGGTGTATTTAGAGGCAATGTGAAACAGCATTCGTAGCATGACATCAATATGAAAGTGTTAAGGATGCTGTCATTTTGAAGCTAATGAAAGTTATTGCAATTTAATGTAATATTATCACAAATATTTTCTATTTTACATTGCAGAAGTCCATCCTGAGTTTTTAAATTTGAATCAAGGGTTATGAAAGCAAACATTTTATTTTATTTACATTTATTTTCATTTTACTTGATATACTTTTACTTAAATGCTTTATACTTTTATAAATCCTTTTTTGTAATGATTTAAAATAAGTTGATTTTAAGGTTGTCTATAAATGCTTTTTTTATGTGGTCAAAATGAACCACTTTGTCTAATTTTAAAATACTGATTCAATTTATTTTATTTTATTTATTTTTTTTGAACAGCTTACTTTGGTGTTTTGATCTCTTAAATCTCTTCATCTCATAAAGAGAATACTAGATTCCTGTTAAACTGGCTATTTGCAGTGTGTATGATAGTCTGACAGCATATGGGTACCGAGAGTGCAAATGTGTTCTGAGGACAGCGGCCTGTAACTAGATCTTATCTATGTAGACACCCGACTTGCTGGATAATGATTACCTTTGACCTCATCATCACATCCAAGAATAGCTCTAATGTCCTCACAGAGATAATGAAGACCCTGATCCAACAGTTTGTTGTTTTGTTTATATGGACGAATGGTTGTCTGCAGCACAGAAGCTCTTTTTTGCATATACAGTGGTTGTCTTGTCTAATATTTTTGGAAAGCTCAAATATTAGTAAAAGAAGTAATTTATTAAAAACATGCTAATTTTAAAGGGGTCATATGATGTTTCTAAAAAACATTATTTTGTGTTTATTTTCCACATACTCTACATTTATTGTTTCTCCTCTTGTCCTGCAAGAGGACGACACCTTTTCACTGCAGAGGATGTGGTGTAATGCTAAATCTGCTTTTTGGATGTCCCTAGGCTCAGAAAATGTTAATTTATGGGGCAATCTGTTCATTTAAGTTATATTACATAATGTTAACAGACTTGTATTTCACATAGGTGAAAAGAAGGCGGTTTTGGACAGCAGCCCCTTCCTTTCAGAGGCCAATGCGGAGCGTATTGTAAGGACATTGTGTAAAGTCCGTGGGGCGGCCCTCAAGCTCGGCCAGATGCTCAGTATACAGGGTAAGAGAATGCTGTTTGTACTGTATTTAACAGGTCACCACATTAGACCAGGTCGCTCCTTAACAATTTATTAAAGGCCAGTGAGGCGTCCTCCATGACTGATCGTATTCATAACCCACGGCTGATTCCAGTGTTGGGATGGTTGCAAGTCATGGCGGCTCTCAAGTTAGACTGGTACGTGATCAAGACATGTTTCAGTTTTACAGCCTCATGATATGAGTGACTGTAATCCTCTTACAGAAAGGTGCAGAGAAATTGGAGATGCGGTTTATTTGCTCTCTGATATGCAAAGGTCTAAAGATAAAATAACCTTGTGTGTCCTTCCTTTCGTTATTTTCCACACAGTGGTGGAAAATGGATGCTAAATTTTCTCCTTGCTGACTGTTCAGGGACCTTAAACATAAAGCATTTAAAGGAACACTCCGCGTTTTTGGAAATGGGCTCATTCTCCAACTCCCCCAGAGTTAATAGGTTTTACCATTTTTGGAATCTATTCAGCCGAGCTCTATCGGGTCAGGCTGTTAGCATAATTTAGCATAGATGATTGAATCAAATTAGTAGCATCGCATTCAAAAATGACCAAAAGTTTTTCCTGTTTAAAAACTTGACTCCTATGTAGTTATATTGTGTGCTAAGACTGGCAGAAAATAAAAATTAGCGAATTTCTTGGCCGATATGGTTAGGAACAGTATACAGTATGGTATGGTTGCAGAAGATGCAGAAGAGTCAAGTTTTAAACAGAAAAATTTCTAAACTCTTTGGTCATTTTTGAAAGCAATGCTACTGGTCTAATTGGATTCAATGATCTATGCTAAGCCATGCTAAAAGTGCCATCGCCAGACCTGGAGATTGGCTGGATGGATTAAAAAAAACAGTAAAACTCAACTTTTGTTGGAATAAGCCTAGTGTTTAAAAATCTAATTACAAACCATTTAGAAACTATACTGTAAATAACAAACTGTCTATACTGTAGATAACATTATTTAACTCTTATAACTCTTGAAAAGTCCTTGAATCCACTTCTATCTACATTTGACTAGCAGCTCAAACATTGTCTGACTTCTTTTGTGACACAAATGGCTCTGTTCTCTGTGCAAATATGTTGATTATCTCTGGTAGGCATGTGAGGTCATTCTCCCCCTGCTCTGTGTGCATTAGCGTGTATTGGAAAGCAAGACCGAACTATCCGTGTCACCCGATCAAGAATTCAGCACATAGATTATTGTAGCACGGCCTCCCTGCATGACATTTCCAAACGCCGGTTGCAGCTCATGCACTGGACTCATGCACCGCGTCATTCTCATCAAGATAGGCAGTATTTTGTAAGCTGCAGATCCCTACGACTGCCAGTGAAGGACAGTGGCTGGCATCGGCAGGGCTCAAAATAAGCCCACAGCTATCCCAGAAACGTGACCTTTACTTAGTTTTGAAAGGACAGGACGCACAATCACTCATCAAGACATGACAAAACTGTAAGGAAAGAGTTGTGATTTATTGACACATTTTGTTTACAGTTTTTGTTTGGTTTTTTTTTCCATACCTGCTTCGGGAAAACTACTCTACTTCTAATGTGGCTTAGTAGCCTACCACTTCTCAGCAATGTTATCAGATGAGAAAATACGAGGTCATCACACTATTAAGGGTCCCTGGAAAAAAAAAAAAACCCATGGCAACTGTAAAGATAAGCTTTGCTTAAAGTTATTTTTGATGGACACAGAGACATTCATGGAAAAATGTCAAATCTTCAACTCTCGAAGCCTTCAACTATGTAGCAGTTCAGTCTCTCTCTCTCTCTCTCTCTCTCTCTCTCTCTCTCTCTCTCTCTCTCTCTCTCTCTCTCTCTCTCTCTCTCTCTCTCTCTCTGTGGCTTCTTAAGGCTTGGGAGTGTTTACAGTGGCGTACATCTGTCACACAGTTTCTTCTCGTGAAACCATCTCTAAACTCCTGCTTACGGTTATGGATTGACTCATTGCACACTGCAGCCAACTGCGTAAACATGTAAACAGATCTATGAAAGATTAAGCAACATGAAATGCAAGACTATATCGTATTGTTGGGCATTTGAAAATGTATATGAATTTAATGATCGGATGTAGAAAATACAGGCACCCATTTTACCATCATCTGCCTTGAGTGATCCAATCATAAGTGCGCAGCACAGAATACGAAACGATCCTATCATTTAGACAACATTTATTGGTTAGGAAAGCTTTTGATCACATTTGTTGTGTAAACACTAAAGCGTCCTACTCATAGGTTCACCTATTCACCTCTCTGTGAACCTTTGCGCAAAAATAAAGCAATAAGCTACTCTTTACAGCACCAACATGTCAACTAGCAGTCATTAGCATATTAGTTAGACTATCTGCTTAATAACTTCTAACATTTTCTTTTGATGGATCCACAACATACAATGATAAACTTTGCAAGTATATGTCAACTTTTGCTTCTAACCCTACACCTAGTTTAACAGTCTACTCTAAGACTAGTTAGTAGACATGAAAGTGGCAAAATAATGAAAAACTATTTGAAATGTAGTCGGCATTTTACAAAGTTACTTTTATTTTAAATAGTAAGTGTCAGCTAATTGTCGGCTAAGCACTTGTGATCGGATCACCCAGGAAGGATGATAATACCAGCTATAAACAGGGCCATCATTTTCATTTGGCATTTGTTGAAGAATTGAATTGTATGTGTGTTTAATGTTTTAGATGACGCATTCATCAACCCACAGCTGGCCAAGATCTTTGAACGTGTGCGTCAGAGTGCTGATTTCATGCCCATCAAACAGATGATGGTACCATCTACTTAAACTACAAAATACATCTGAAAATCATAAACTCAGTATTTCTGATTTTTAAAAAAATTGCTTTGATTTGTGCAGAAAGCCTTGAACAGTGACCTGGGCCCAAACTGGAGGGATCAGCTAGACATGTTCGAGGAAAGACCTTTTGCCGCTGCCTCTATTGGTCAGGTTCATCTAGCCAGGATGAAAGACGGTCGAG
Source organism: Puntigrus tetrazona (assembly GCF_018831695.1). NCBI lineage: Eukaryota > Metazoa > Chordata > Actinopteri > Cypriniformes > Cyprinidae > Puntigrus > Puntigrus tetrazona. The sequence goes on from NC_056718.1 coordinate 19,505,762, forward strand.
AGGTCGCCATGAAAATCCAGGTTGGTTTCAGGCAAGCTTTTCTCCTGTTACGTGCATATACAGCAAAATGCCCATTTTTAACAGCCTTTGTAGCACCAACTGCTTCAAGTCTAAAGAGCAGTTTCCGCTAACCGCTTTTGCAAACGATATCGATCTGAATGTTTATGATTTAGATAACCTAAATCTAGACGTCCCTTCTCTCTACTTTTTATAGTAAAACAAACAGTTTTGAAATGTTCTGAAATAAACTAGCCCAACAATATGTGCTCAGCAAGGTCAAGGCTGTTTTGTTGGAGGTGTTTTGTGTTGCGTTTGTTGTCAGCGATCCATGTGATCTTCCCACTGATGCTCTTACTGGTTTGAACTTTGTTTTGGTTTACGAAACTGCTGCTGTGTAATGTTTTCTGAGCCTATTGTAACTTACTCTTGGTTTCTGCAGTACCCTGGAGTTGCACAGAGCATCAACAGCGACGTAAATAACCTGATGACAGTCCTGAGCATGAGCAACGCCCTTCCTGAAGGTGATGACCATACATTTGATTTTTGGAAATTTAGGTAAAAAATGTATTGGATGCATGTGGATGGCATTTGCATCAAAATGTGAGTGCCTAAGGTTATTTCCTAATCTCACCACATATACTTCCTGTTTGGTTTTTGACATATAACTACAAACATAAAAGCACACAAATCAAATAAAATCAACTGCTGTCACCTAATGCAGTATAATGTAAAATTACAAGAAGCAGTTGCAGTTCAAGTTATACATCTCCTTTCAAGGTTCCTGAAAAACTCATAATTTTGTTTTTACAGTAAGAATACAGTATTCAAAATTAGTTTTTTTTCTGTGATGGCAAAAGTGAATTTTCATCAACATTTCTTCAGTCTTCAGTTTTATATGATCCTTCAGAAATGATTTGGAACCATTTCCTTTTCTGCCCAAAATCTTTGTGGAAACCTTCTTCATTGAATGGAAATTTCAGAAGAACGACATTTATGTGAAATGCGCTTCTTTTTACTTTCCTTCTTTTTTGATGTAATATAATACACTTATAATTTCTTTTAAAAATCCTACAAACCTCAAACTTTGAAAAGGTAGTGTGCTTTACTTGCAGGCTCTAAAATGTTGTGGCTACAAGCATCCAAAGTCAAAAATAACAAACCTATGAAATTGCACCGATTTTGAAACATTCATTGACCCCATTCTTTCCAAGAACTTGGTGTCAGTGCACTCGAATCTATGTTTAGTGTGTTTCAAACTGAGAATTGGGAGCTCAGGGCCTGTTGGGTCTCAGTGGGCTGATGGATTTCAAACTGCACGTTGACCAATCGGAGCCCCAGAGCCTCGCACACAAGCTGCGTCATGGTTACAACAGCTTCCACTGCTGCACGATCAATGCCAGTTAAATGTTCAGCTGTCAGAGAAGCCTAATGCTCCAAACATAGTCGGCTTTCATTTGAGCTTGTAAATGCCACCACAGTGTTGTCGGTCCTCCTTTTGGCCAGAAGAGAGAAAGGACACAAAGCAGATAGCTAAGATATTTTTTCATGTCTTGCCAACCCTTGTGAAAAACAAGTACAAGTTAGCATTATACAGTTGTTATTCAGGCACTCGGTTGCAATTGAATACGCTTTGTTTTACAATAAATGCTAGTTAAACTTGAGAGGGCTTTTTTTCTGATCCACCTAATGTCATTCCAGACAAACTGGATGAATATGTGATCAGATATCTGTGTGGAGCACATGCTGTTGTCAGAATCCTTGTGCAAACAAAATTATGAATTTTGAGTAAGAATTACGGTTAAAGTGTACGGCCGAATACACTATATTGGTGATAATCTTGCCTCATACACAGAGGCACTGTCATGTTAGAGTAGAAAAGGGTCCTGTCCAAACTGTTGTTATAAAATTAAAAGCAAGCAAACATTTAAGATTTGAACTCATGGGTATTACTAAAGTAGTTAAACCTGTTCATTGGGAGCCTGTGACCCAATGCTGTAGTGTATATGTAAAGCATTATTAAAACTAGGGATGTAATTCACTCGGCTTGCAATGCTATATGATTTACGATACTGATCAAATATTTTTCAAAATTATTATTTCAAGTCTTAACTTTGGCGTTAGTAGTCAAAAGTGCACTTAAGTGTTCTTAATGCATGTCCGTGAAGTAGTGATGTCAAACGATTAATTGCTATTACACAAAATACACAAAATAAATGTTTTTGTTTGCATAATATATCTGTGTGTTCTGTGTGAATTTCTGGACATATGGATGGTGTATATTTAGAAAATATTTGTTTATTTACCCTTTTATATTTACTATATTTATATTCATGTAATGAATGTATAAATAAATGTTTAATACATAAAAATAACTTAATTTCTCAGAACTATTTACATTCATATGTGTGTATGTATATATACATAATAAATATACACACTACACATACATGTATTATGTAAACATAAACTTTTATTTTGGATGTGGTTAATTGTTTAACAGCCCTGCTATAAAGTGTACTCCAAGTAGACTTAAGTGGCTCTTTTTTCAAAATAATAATCTGCAAGTACAATTTGTTTTAAATAACCCGTTTAAGATTTGAAGTAGACTTCTGTAAAGAATTGTGAGTGCCACCTCTTGGTGACTCAAATAAATATATATATTTTTTTTTAATATGAACTAACCTACTGACTCATGTCTGACTGTATTTATGCACTTGCAGGTCTGTTCCCGGAGCATTTGATAGATGTGATGCGACGTGAGCTGGCCCTGGAGTGTGATTACATAAGGGAAGCCAAGTGTGCTCGGAAATTCAAGTGAGTGAACAAAACCAACCGGGAGACCTGTTTCTCAATGCTAATTCAGAGCATCCCATCATTGTATTCGTTAATCTACTCCTCTATATAAATGTCCCGTAGGCCGCGTGGGGTCACACATTTCGGGCTGCAATGTGCCTGATATCCCAGCTAAATCTATCCTGTATTATAATGCCTTTGAGAGGAAAGTTTACACACACGAAAATAAACACTACACCCGCTCCGAATGATTGTGCACTTCTGTATCCTCATAGCAGCTTCTCTGGAGCGTTGTGGCCTCAGCACAGGGCTAAAAATAACCGCCTAGCTTGTAGGTCAGGGATTGAATGATTTGATCTTAAGGAACAGTTTGCGTGCTGACATATTTTAAATATAGCACAAATGGAAATAATAAACATTGACGACAAGGCCGGACCCTGTGTCCTATCCTCTATTGGGGCTCTACTGACTTCACAGGGTGGGGTGAAGAATGAAACGCATGTTCCAAGAGATAGATATGGTTACATACATGCCTTCAGAGTGAGATGTGTGCCTTTTACTTCTGAGCAGACCAATGAGAGACTCGGCGTTCAGCAGATTAGCTCTTTTCAAAATGATGTAACGCTTTTGTTTCCTGCGAGTATTGGCGTAGTTTAAACGCGTTGCGAACATAGCCTCATATCTGAAAGGGCTGAGGAAATGATCAAACGCATTCTTCTAGAATATCCTCTCTTTGTCAGGTAGTCTAATTGATTTTATTGAATTGGTTTATGTGGACTGTTGACCTTTAGATGATCTGTGGGTACTGTTGTTAAACTCACAGAATCTGTATTTCTGTTATCTGTTTGGACAGTTTCTGTAAAATTGCATTTAATACCACATTAACACAAGTTTGTCTGAAATCTTTACTAAAGTGCCCCTATTATGGGTTATGAAAGGTTCATATTTTTGTTTTGGGAGTCCCAAACAACAAGTTGACATGCATGCAAGGTCAATTTCTTATATTATGCTTTTATTTTTTTACCTTATTTGCACTAGTGGCAAAGAATTAATTTACATTTTTATTCAGACCAGTGCCAAAAGACCAACAAGTAGGTTGACATCAACATGAAATGGCTTTGTTCTTGTTTTAAAAACGACTCGTTTCATTGATTCACAGTCGACTTTATACGATGAACTTTCAGATTTAAAACGGTTTGCATTTACTTACAGCTGTTATTCACTTCATAAAAGGTTATTTTCAAAAATCCATAATTATCAATGCAAGAATAATAATCTTGTTTTCTCTTTTAAATGTATTTTTCATACCCATTTGCACACATGCTTTCTTATTTTCAAGACTTAATTTTAATGATTTCACAGAAAAGAGATCTTACCTAGCCTATATTTGACTTTGCAGGACTGAAGTGTGCAGCATATATATTCACGTATATGAAACCTAATATATATAAATGTATATGTTAGGTTTCAAATATCTAGCTTGACTGTAATTTAAAGCTGACGTACCCAAATTTCAGGCTTCATTGTGGATATCCTCACACCCAGAGAATAGCATCATGGTTTTTCCCACATCCTTTCAGAAGCTGACGTGTGTGTGTGTGTGTGTGTGTGTGTTCATCATCACGTCCTGTCTGTGGTGCACGTGCGGGGTGGCATGCTTTTACAGGGATGCTGACTTGTGCTCAGTGACTCAGAAGCTTTGTGGTTTTTGGCAGGGAACTTCTGAAAGATCACCCCTTCTTCTATGTGCCAGAGGTAATCGACGAACTCAGCAGCCAGCACGTCCTCACCACCGAACTGGTGCCTGGATTTCCCTTAGATCAGGCTGATGGGCTTTCACAAGAGTTGAAGAATGAGGTATTAACTGAAACGGTTACTGTAATGAATTAAAGGGGGAAAAATGTACTGTTACATTTACCATGGTATCTGCGGGATCTTTAAAATCAAGTTTAAGGCTTTTAAGACCATCACAATTAAGCTTTCCGTTGATGTATGGTTTGTTAGGATATTTGGCCAAGATGCAACTATTCTAAAATCTAGAATCTGAGGTGCAAAAAAATTAAATACTGAGAAACTTGTCTTTTAAAGTTGTCAAAATGAGTTCTTAGCAATGCATATTACTAAACAAAAATTAAGTTTTAATATATTTATGGTAGGAAATGTACTAATTATCTTAATGGAACATGATCTTTATTTAATATCTTAATGATTTTTAGCATAAAAGAAAAATTTAATATTTTAAGCCATACAATGTTGTTGTTTTTTGATTATTGCTACAAATATACCCCAGCGACTTAAGACTGGTTTTGTGGTCCAGTGTCACAAATGGTAACCTAGTAAACTGTAAAATAACTTCATAAAAAAAGCTGTATCTGATTTATACACAGATACAGGTTTTTGGAAAAACTGAAAGTTTTATTAAATCACAAGTTTCACATTCCAGGCTTTTTTTTCTTTTAAGAAAAGGGGTGATGTATGTAATGTATCTATTATGCTGATTACTATCATAATCGTTTAGATTATGAAAGGCATTCACCAGTTCACATGTACAACTACATGTTTGCTTTATAAAAATATGGGTCAGTTTTGCATTGGTCTGAACAAAAGTCAGGCTTTTGAGGCATTTTTTTTTATGGCTTAAATTTGCTAAATCGAAATGTATGACTTAAGGACTCATAGAAACCATATATGATCAGACCTTGTTTGACTGGAAAATATTTTCAGCTTACTTTCTAGTACTTTCAGTTCTCCTACTGTTATTTACAGTAATTAGCATCCTTATACTTATATAAGCACATTAAAATTTGGTGTTCTATCAGGCCATGTTATATTCTATGATGCCTGAGTCACATGGTCTCAAACGTGGCCAGTATTGAAGCCAGTGAGCTTCCTTAAGCAATATCGCCACCTGGTGGTAGAAGTGCTTTATTGCATTAGTAGGGCAAAGTGTAAACAAGGTCATGTCCATACCAAAAAAAAGTTAAGGAATGATGTTTAAAATAAATAAACCGTGATGACTGAATCGTGCATAGAGGAAATTATGCACACTGACATAAATGAAGGCAATAAACATGATTGAATTTTTTAAACAAACCATACAACTGTGAATTGAACGCTCGTTATTTATGTGGTTTGTAAACATTGCATTAAAGCATTGATTTGTTTATTTAGAACTGATTTATGACTTTATACTAAGTGCTACATATGCATTAAAGCACAACTAGTGTTGAATTAAAGCAGTTTAGTGCAGGTGCAGAGACTATACTTTTTTTTTATTTTTGCACAGATCTGCAAAAACATCCTGACCCTGTGTCTGAGAGAGCTGTTTGAGTTCAGATACATGCAGACGGATCCCAACTGGTCCAATTTCTTTTATGATCCACAAACTCACAGGGTAAGAGATCACTGCCACTATCACTTATCTTCCCTGGCTGTTTACACTACCAGTTTAGACCCACTTGGCTGAATTTGCTTTAAACCCGGTGTCTTTAATGAAGCTGAAATATAAGAGTTTAGATGTATTAATGCACTTGTTTTGGTCAGTACGTAATTCCCATATTTTCAGTGGTTTTCAATTTTTACCTTTTGAGATGGCATGTCCTGTCTTTTGATTGGTGTAGCAAATTTGCTAATATGCTATTATTGAAGTATTATTAACACTACTATTAAAAAGTAGTTTTTTTTTTCTTTGTTCTTTTTACTTTAACATTATTATATTCATCAAGATGCATTTGTTCAAAACTGGCAGCAAAGACATTTATAATGTTACAAAAGATTTCTAAATATGAAACACTTAAACTTTGTGTAATTGTTGTTATTACTACTACCATTAATTATTAATAAAATATTAAAATACAAAGTAGAACTTTTTAACGTATTGTAATAATGTAGTAATATTTAATCATGTTACTTTTGATTTCAATCAATCATTTTATATAACTTATTGCATGTATACCATTTATTTATTGTATTTGAGTATTTTGTGCAGCAAATCAAAAGCAAGCCTGTTTTGGCTTCTTATCTTGGTATAATCGAGCTGTTCTTTAATCCACAGGTTGCTTTGCTGGACTTTGGTGCAACAAGAGGATTTGATCAGAGTTTCACTGATGTTTATATTGAGGTAAGACATATAAAATTGAAAGTTAATGAATATGTAAGTGAATGAATATGCTTTAACTGACTGCATCTTCCTGTTTAAAACAGATCATAAAGGCTGCAGCAGATGGTAATCGAGAAGGAGTGCTCAAGCAGTCCATAGACATGAAGTTCTTGACCGGTTATGAGTCAAAGGTAGTAATGTACTCTTACAGATATTGTTTGTTTTAAGCTGCACATATTACAGATATTGTTAACGCAACCTCTGCTCCTCATCCAGGCCATGGAAAATGCCCATGTGGATGCTGTGATGATCCTGGGTGAGGCTTTTGCCTCCGAAGAGCCGTTTGATTTCGGGGCGCAGAGCACCACAGAGCGCATCCACAACCTCATCCCCGTCATGCTAAAACAGCGCCTCATCCCTCCACCCGAAGAAACCTACTCCCTGCACCGCAAAATGGGCGGCTCCTTCCTCATCTGCTCCCGCCTGAATGCTAAGCTAAGTTGCAAAGATATGTTTGAAGAGGCCTACAGCAATTACTGGAGCAACAAGAAAAAAGGACCAAGTCAGTGACGGATAGGGCTTGTCAAAAACGGGATGAACTCGGATAAGCACAAAATGCTCTGGCCAATCACTCGAATGTAAACAAGTGGCACTTTTTTCTCGACTGACCTAACCGTACCATCAAACATGTTTGTTTTTTTTGGCTTTTGTTTTTCCTTTCGAGTGTGTTAATGGGAAATAATATCCATGATTTATCCATGGTTGTGTGGTGCAGAGATTCAAACGGATGCATCTATGTGCCTACGGAAATTCCTATTGGTTACTCATCAGGTGTGGCGATTGGCTGTAGAACGTTTCATAACCAAGCCAACAGTTTTGTTTAGTTTTTTTTCCTCCAGGTTGCTGGACTGTATTTGTGAGGACCGTCTCCCTAAATCAGTGTATTAACTCTTATGTTTATTGTTTTGAGAAAGCATTACGATGTGTATTTTTCTTTTTTGGTTTGTGATTTGTGGATATTACGCACAATATTGGCCAAAGTATGAAAAAGGGAAGTCCCTGAATGAAAAGTTCGTAAGTCGGGGCAGGTTTTGGTTGCTACAGTCACGTATTTGTTATCGGTGTGTAGGCTGGCTGCAAGCTTGCTTGTTTTAGCCCGCTAAACCAACTACTTTGTCATAATGCATTTTAAAAAGCTAGAATATTAATAATGACGGCATGAGGTATCACTTCTCTGATGTGTGAGATGTACATGAATTTAAATGTGCCTACATGAAGGTGAGAACTTGAAAGCATTATGGTTTGATATCAGAGCATTAATGGAAAATATGTTTTTCTAATGTTCCTGCTATTGGCTTTCTTACAAAAAAAAAATTGTGATAAAAATGTCTGAATATATTAAATTTTTGGAATCAACACACCAGTCTCGGTTTATTAGTTGTTTATTAGCTGGCTTGTTGTTTTTGTCTTCTCATATGATCATACAGCATAAATACATGGCAGTGTCATTTTCAGTGATTGACAGTTAAAGCGTTTGAAGCAAGACTGTTTACATGTATTGGTTTAAGACCGACTGAAGTTTGGCAATTGCATGTTCATTTGTTGGACACCTAAGAAGACCGTGATGAGAGTCGTGGAAGAGCACATTAACGTGTTCCACATTGTTCAATTGAGATGATGTATTTACACTGGGGCATGTGTAGGCAGGGTTGAAGGTATGGTGCATTGTCACCAGTACTGCTGGTTTATCAGCTGTGAAGACAGATTAAGAATAATTAACATTACAATTAGAATTTTAATTGTCCAAGATGCATGCGCAGTTTGGTGCAAGAGAGACTGAACCTATGAAATTACCATTTGCAGATAAGTCTTATAACCATTAAATGTTTCAAGGAACACTTTATTAATACGTTAACATTTCTCCTAAATGCAGTATTCAATGAAGACTAGTTAAACCTTTTTTTAATAAGTAATTACCTGGAATTTTCTTTAATGCTTCCTCTGTGTCAGTTCCAGCTCGTGAAGTCACAGGATTGAAGGCCAGTATCAACTGACAGTCCAATAAATTAGTCTCTTTAACTCCCCTGAGCAGGGAAAGAATTTGCTTGTCCGTTCCCAAGGTTCGACCACAAACAAATGGATGCACTCTGACCAAAGGCTCTGCAAAGGAGAAATACACAGTATTAGGAGGGTGGGTATGAAATGTATATGAAAAAAAAAAAGTAAAATGCAACCATTTTCACTAGTGCTGTATGTTTTAATGATGCAGAGTACATATCTCTTACTGCGGTTTACCTTTTTACAAAGCTACGTTTGCAGAAAATGTGGGTTTGAGCACTTGGATGAAAAAGCCTGTACTCTCAGGAGAAGTCCGAATTTTTACTTTTACTCACCAAACCTGCGAGTCTGCACAGTTGTAGAGTTTGTATCTGCTGGGAATGAGTTTGGAAATGTTCTCTTGTTTGACAAGTCCTCTGGTCTAGCAGGTGCCTCGGAGAGACTAGTCAAGACCTCAATGTATGGTTTCAACGAAGCCTGTGCTGCTTTAAGCTGATCCTCCATTTGTTTAAACGCTCGAAGAGACTCCTTTAAGACTTCCTGTACAGCAGCATCATCTAGGAAAAAGTCATAAGGCTGCTGTGACACATCTCTTTAACAAAGAGAACTCAAATGGTCCTCTGCAGCAACTGAAAATGGTAGTAAGTAACTCACCGTTTTTGTGCATTAAATGCTTCATGGCACCAGCCAATGTTTCTGGGCCATGTTTAAGTGAATCCTATAAGGAATCAAATAAAAAATAATTACAAATAAATACTCACTTATTCATTATATAAAGAAAAATACATGAAGCATGCACATGTGCACACAATTTACTTTATTTGGTATCTGTAACGTGACATTGTAGTATTGCATGCATAAAATCCCAAAATTAATTAATGTTAAAGTATATTAATAAATATTTGCACACCTGCTGGTTGTACAGTGTTGTTACAATGTGTCCCAATACTATCCAATCTATGTAATGTTGATCATTTTCAGTATTATTTAGGGAAATAGGGTGGATAGTACGTAAAATTGGGACACAGAGTTGGTGCGTGAAGCCATTTACCATTAAAGTGATGATATACATCTGTGTAAACATCAGTTTGGAGCAAATGGCCTCAAACTTGGACTCAAAAGTGACTTGAGTGTCCTAATATTTTTGGAAGGTGAGTGAAGTTCAATTCCTCCAGCATCTAGACCAAACACATTACCTTCATTGTTCCTGTTATTAGTGTCATAACCGTCCTTCTGAGCTGAAAGTTCTTAATTCCAGGAAAAAGCTCGTTCAGATCCTCTCTAGTCAAAGTAAGGATCTGAGCGTCTTCAATGCCTGCCTCTAGAAACAGTTGGACATAATGGAGCATGTCACACTGCAAAGGTTTATTGTAATACAATTATTTTGTTTTCAGGTTTGTCTTGGGGGTGTGATAAAATAAATGGCTTTAGAAACATTATCAGGTGACATGCATACCATCTAGGACAGAAGACTGAGAGATTTCATGGATTTTTTGTCGAAGAGCCCTGCCCTTCTTGGAAACATAGAAATAGAGATGTAGTTAAATTTTAACCCTGACACAAGCACCCTTTTATATAGACTTCCTTGTCAGCGCATACCATAACATCTGAAGCAACGATATCGTATTGTGTATTATTAGTATTACTTTAAAAAATGTTTACATGTTTGCTAATTGTACCTTTTCCTTGGTGATCGTCCAGTTGTTCGGATTCATCCACGAAATCCAGGAAGACCCCGCGCTGCTCATTTCTGGTGTATTGAAAGCGAAAGTTATTGTTGCTAAAACTAAATTGATACGATCCAGTATTTACGCTGACTCCGGTTCAGTCGCGGCTTCTCTACCGCAGTAAGGGATAAAGAGAGAGGCGTGTCAAAATCTGATCTTGGACCTACAGTTTCCTGCGATAGGTTGTTTCGGCGTAAAGACCCGCCCCGTTTTGGTAGCGCGTTTTCTCATTGGCTGATGTAGGAAGGGGCGTATTATGTACGAAGTGATCTCTCCGAGAGAACGGTAATGTTATAGCTACTCTTAACTGTTTTGAGAACATTGAGTGTTGAATATGCCTTTCTATATTGAAAGTTTAGGGTATATCGATGTAATACGAATTGTATGACGGTGGTATGCATCCGCAGAGGGGTTATTTGACGTAGTGCCGTCATGCCTTATTTTTGGCTGGGAATATTGGTGGGCAGTGATGGTGGCAGTGGTTTTGAAGACTACACTTATGCACTGCAATAAAGGTGCACGTACGGCTGCATGCAGCTTTAGTCCATGAATGCAGATGTGTATTATTCATCAAATACTTAGCCTTAGTGCAATCTGCTTGAGGGACACTGAATTAATGAAATAACGAAATTCCACACTGCAGCTTACCTATATGTGACTGCTATTTATTTGTTTTTGATCATAATAAAACAATGATCTAATATGTTCATAGGTGGATCCCTTCTAGCACTGGTTTGTGTGGATTAGGATCTTGGATCAGACCCAGGATAACATGTCTACCGCATGTGTACCCAGCAAGAGGAAAATGTCAAAACCAAAACTAAACCCCCAAACAGCAGGTAATTCTGTATTAATGTAGGATTTATTAAATTATGTACTTTTTGTGATGTGGTTGCGCTCCCAGATCATGATCGCATGTAGTCTGAAATGGATTTTTGAGTGGTTACTTATTAAATCTATTATATGTTATTCTAAAGAATTGATTGCATCCTCAACAGATGTCATGAAAGATTTGGGAAGAGAGGCTGAAGATAGTGGAACGAAAGCATCCAAAGTAAGTGTGTGTGTGTGTGTGTGTATATATATTTATATATATATATAGGTAATTAATCAATTAAACATGAGACCACTGAAACTAATATTGTTATTGCATTTTTGTTATTGAATTTTAGAATGAGAGGACGAGCTCTCAGAAAATAAAGAGAACTTACACCAGAAAAAAGTGAGTTTTGATAACCCAAATTGTTTGGTTATCAAATGTTAACTGCATTTAACCAATTGTAATAATTTATTTTAATCTCAGAATCATTTGAAAAATGTTTTCCCCTTCAGTAGTAACATACTGCACAATATGCTGAATTAATAATGGCATCAAAACGCCATTTCTTAAGGTACCATGATCTCCAGCCTGTGGTAATGAGACCTACAGAAGATTTAGATCATGGGTCATCTTGCAGTTCAGTTATTACATCCAGTCTTGCCAATGGTTCGGAAAGCCAATATATGCACACTGACCACCCCAGTGAAACGATGGGGAAAACTGATGGATCCAGTTTGGATGCATTAACAGAGACAAGTGAGTACAGGCTTAAATATAAATAGAATAAACTGATATATGACATTTTAAATGATGGCCAAGTTTTTACTGTACAGATTTTAAGGTAAAGAAGAAGCACAAGATTGAGGAAACTGACCAGCCCTCTTTAAAAAAGTACATAGAGGAGGTAAAGCAATCAGGTATGCAGTTCTTCAGTTTTTCCTCTATGATTTAGGATACGACATGAATAGTGCAGACTACATCTTTTTCGTTTAACAGTACCTGTCATAGTTCCTGTTGCTGAGTTCTCTCAGAAGAATCCGATAACTGACAGCACACAGGAGCAGAAATCATCTCAGCACGCTAAGAAAGATTCACCTGTTTATCCACCAGGTAAATTAGAGTAGCTAAATGAGCACCGCACAGATATATTTTTTGAGCGTTCGTAATATATATATATTTTGTGGTTTTTTTAGGAAGTCAGGAGGAAAAATGGCAGCTTCAGATTTTGGCAAAGGGTAGAGTAAGCTGCCCGAAATGCAAAAGTGTTGGAAGGAAGACGGTGGATGGGTTAAAGAAGCACCTGGAAACCTGCAAGTTGGTACGTAAGTCATGAAGCATAATTTGTGAAAATAGCATAAAGATGTAGCAGATTTTTTTAGCGCTTGCCTGAATTCTACACTTGGTTTTGTTTCGAATAGAATCCTTTTACATGTCCACACTGTGGAAAACAACTGAAAACGTCAACTGGAATGAAGTACCACCTCATGGCTGACCATAACAACTTGGTTAGTTTATTTTTTCTGTTTTTAGCACTTTTCTAAACTGGTAGTGACGTTGACAGTGAAAATGATGGTATTGTTTTCTTCTTTGTTTTTTTCAGTCCATTCCAGATTCGGGGAATGACCTTGCTGACCAAGCAGTAAAGGAGAAATTACGGAAAGTATTAAAAAGGATGGGCAAATTAAAATGTTCAAAAGAGGTGTGGTTACTGATCTGTGTTAAATGTGTTAACTTCGGTTTAAAAGGCTTTGGAGGTCTGGATATAAAAATTTAGTCAATTAGATAGCTTAAAATGAAGTGATTAATTTTATGAAGATGCATTAAACAATCCTGAAAAAAATGTACCACAGTTTCCCAAAAAAATATTAAGCAGAACTCTTTTCAACATTCATTACAGTAAGAAATGTTTCATGATTACCAAGTCAGCATATTTAAATAAATTCTTGTAGGATCAGGTTATTTTCAAACTGCAATAATTAAGTATAATGTATTATATTTCATATAAATAAGAAATAGTATAATATGAATATCATTATGAAATATATTTAAATAATCCTGAAGTTTTTCGGGTTTCCACAAAAGCAGCAGTACTGTTTTAAACAGTTATATTACTAATAAATCTTTTAAGTATTGTGAGTTATTTTAAATTGAAATATTTCACAATATTACAGTTTTTAATGTATTTTGATCAAATAAAAGCAGACCTGGTAAGCATTAGGAGTTTTTACAAAACGATTTTAAAATCTTATAGACCCCAAACTTTTAAACAGTAGTTAAATATTAAATATATTAATAGGTAGATAAAATAATAAATACATAATAATAGTGCAGTTTTGCGTTGTGCGTGTTTACGATTACCTTGATGCTGAATGGTTTGTTGTAGGGTTGCACTGGAAGTTTCACTAGTATAATGGGTTATGTGTACCACATGAAGAAATGCGGCAAAGAGGCGTCAGAGCTGGAGAAGCTCTTACTGAACTGCAAGCACTGTGGGAAAGCGTATCGTTCCAGAGCGGGCCTGGAGTATCACGTCAAGAACGAACACAGTCCAGTGAGTCCTCCTCTCCATTATTTTATAAGCGTTTACCTAAATGTCTGTTCTGACGTAACACATTCAGACTGTTGATGATTTCATGAATAAACGGTCACAATTATTTGTTGCAGACGACTCAAGAAAGTGAAGTAGAGGAGGTGAAGACACAGAAAGAGCCCATCCCAGAGCGGATGCAGAGCGGACGGGCCAAGCGCTTGTCGGCGCAGGTTGCCGTGTTTCACCTGAGGGAGATCGCCAGTGAGGAGCTGCTGAAGGAATGGCCCAAAAGGAAAGTGCAGCGTGACCTGGTACCAGATGACAGGAAGGTGCTGCAAAACATGTTTATGTCAAGCTATGCCAAGATGTTGTAATTGCAGGGCTCTTTTTGGTAAGGCTGCATCGCCGTGTTTGTTTCACACACTTTCGTGGATTCACTAAAAGGTTGCACTTTCACTTTTTGAGAACTGCGCGTGAAGAATCAATCGTGTATTCATTTTTTATAAACGTTTATGGTATTTTTGTGTCCGTGTAGCTGAAGTATTCGCGCCCAGGTCTGCCGGCCTTCAGTCAGGAGACTCTGCGGAAGTGGAAGAATGAAGTCAAACTGCATAAAAAAGTGCAGTGTCCGAACAAGGTGTGAATATCGTGCAAAAAACATTATTTTTCCAGGTGTTTTTACCACTGTGTTTGAACTTAAAGGCCATTTGTTTGGTTTGCACTGATTGTGGCAAAAGCAAAGATTTTTGGTGAATGAATGGTTTCTGGGCTGAACTAAATGTATAATGATCATCTCTGTTGTTAAATTAGGGATGTAACTGCTTCTATACCAGCGTCTCTGGCCTAAAGGCTCATCTTGGGCTATGTACCTTGGTAAGGAATAAATTCCCTTTCAGACATGTTACACACAAAATACAGTAAAAACAATAGTATTGTGAAATATTAGTACAGCTTTCTTTTGAAATACTGTCATTTATTCCAGTGATGGCGAAGCTGGATTTTTAATATGACATCTGTGTTTTTTTAGGATTCTTCTAAATATAAATATTCCTCTAAATATAAATATCAAAAGAATACTATTCATTTAAAATAGAAATCTTTTGTAAGATTGCGAACGCCTTGACTGTCACTTTTGATCAGTTTAATGCATCCCTGCAGACTAAAGGCATTAATGTCTTTCAGAAAATATTTTTCAGAAAATATAAAACTTTTTATTTCTTACTGGTACCTAAATCAATAAGCGTCTTGTTATGAAAACATGAAAATAACCTTCCTTTTTTATCTTTTCAGGGTGAATTTGAGACTGGGAAATATAAATGCTTGATATGTAAGAAAGAATTCAACTCTGAAAGCGGAGTCAAGTATCACATCAATTCCATTCATTCTCAGGTAGCAATTTTATATCTTATATACCTGCACTTTATGTATCATTAAAATGGACCTCTTATATTTTCCTATTCTCATTGGTATACATTTTTCAAAGGATTGGTTTGTTATTAAGTCCAAGTCTAAGAGTTCAAAGTTAGATAAACTGCACAAGACTGAGCCAAAGGAAGATTCCATGAAGAGTCCAGATCTTTCCTCACCGAACCCAACCCTCAGCTTCCCCAGCGCCTGGCAGGATAGACAGATGTCAGAGGTGCCCATGTCAAGCGGAGTGGAAGCCCCAGGAAAAGCGGAAATAAAGAGGAAGGAGGGGCAAAACAAACAGAAAGAGAAGGAAAGCAGACATGAGAAAGACTGCTATGAGTTCAGTGACAGTCCCAGCACTAGCAGCAGTAGTGAGAGCACCAGCAGTGAGTCTGAGACCGAGGACTCAACGGCCCATAGACATGATAAATGGGCCCTCAGCAGGCCCCTCGCGAAGCCTGTGTCCATTCAGCAACCTGAAAGTGATTCATAAACCTGCTCCTGCTCCAAATGTGGAGTTTTTCCAGTGTTCATCTCCAAAGAGTTAACAGATACTCATCCATTCAAAGGTTTAATGTCGGTAAGATTCCAGAGATGTCTCAAAGGCTGCATTTATTTGATCAAAAATACAGTCAATTTTTTTTTTTAAGTAACTCGTTTCTATTTTAATGTATTTTAAAATGCCATTTATTCCTCTGTTGGCAAAGCTGAATTTTTAGCATCATTCTTTAGTGTCACACGATCCTTCAGAAAACATTCTAAAACGTTAATTTGGTGCTCAAGAAATGTTTCTTATTATTATTAACATTTAAAAAGTGCTGCTTAATCTTTTAGTGCAAACTGTTCAGTGCATACTTTTCACGATTTTTGATTAATACAAACTAGTTAAAAAGAACAGCATTTAGTCTGAAATATAATCGTTAACATTATGTCTTGACTTTTGATCAATTGAATGCATCATTGTTGAGTAATATCTTTATTACGAGGGTTTGTTGAATTGAGCTTTCCTTGTATTGATATGAGTAACTGCATATATTGAAAGACCACATGCAAATATTTCAAAATGTTAAATATTAAAATGTAATTTTAGGAATAAAGTATAAACCATGTGTATTGAATTATGTTTATTTTTCTGTAAGATTTGTCTCGTTCTCTGTATCTCTTAAGTTTCACAGTGGACCAGTGACCGACTTTATTAAAACAGTTGCATGCAACAATATTCATGAATGCGTTTTTTTCTTTTCTTTATTATTAAGTGTGATTCTGACACCACGAAAATAGCTAAATTTGTGACAGTGGTCGCAGCATTGAGGGTAGTGCTTCAGAATAGCTCTTCCTAGTTTTCAGAGAGAAAATAAGTTTGTTCATATGCATTTAAAAGCTTTTGTCTTGATTTGAATTAAAATACATGAGAAATGGGTTTGTCTGTCGAGGTCTTGCTGAGGCCTTTTTATTTATTCACATATTTTTATCTGCCAACATTTACGTAATGCACATGAACACACTTTGTTTTCATATGCCCTTGTTTTTTAACTATATATATTTATTTTTTAAATAAATCTAGATGTGGATTCCACAGGACGTATGGACGTACGTAAACTTGTGGAGGTGTGTTTTGAAGATAAAACCACTGTGTAATATTCTTAATCTTTAAAATACACCTCCAAAAGTTTAACATTACACAGCCTAAGGGCATTTTTGTTATGAGTAGGTTTTTAACATATAAAGAAAACCTAAGGGAGAGAAAGGCAGACGAGTGTATATTATGTTTGTGCATGTCTCTGATAATAAAGTGCTGTGTTCCGCTTGACCACATTGATACCACCTCGTGGTCAGGCGGGATTACACACAGGTTAAAAAGCCTCTCTGGCGGTATCGCTGGGTAGGGGGCGGTAGTGAGCAAGCGAGGTCACAGGCGAGCGTTACAACATGGCGGCGACGGCGAACTGATATGTCAAAAATGCTTTATCCGAAGTGTGTTGGAAATCAGCAGATTGCTCCACGGCACAACTGAATATTAGCGTTTTTTACGTAAAGCGGGATTGGACGCCTTGCTTCTGCCTCGCGTCTGTCTCGGGTGAGTCTTTGATTCTGTCGAGAGAGTTGGATTCGAACCCGCGCGAATCTTCTGCTGTGTGCTTGAAGGAAAGAGAGGACCATCAGCCTGAGCCACTGCTAAAACTCGCCAGGGAGGAGAAAAAAGCCCATGTCTTTCCTGTGCTCTCCAAATGAAGCGGCGAGTCATTTGAGATTAGTTTTAGAAGACTTCAAGTAGAAGCTTGTCTCGACGCAGTAGCGTTATATGTTTGTATTAAAACTCGTTTTATGTTGAGTGGAAGCTTTCTACAAAGTAATGTCAAATGCATTTATTTTTTATTTATTTTGACTCGGGCTATTTAATTATTTGACTTATAATTATTGTTTAACAAAACAGTAATGTCAGTGTGCTTTAGGCTAGTCGCCTGTCATCGCTGTTTTGCGCATGCGTGGATTTACTACACGCTAAATAATTCTGGTATCACTACAGTACTAAAGAAAATGTACGTGATGAGGTGATAATACCTTGGGTGTCTTGTGACTTCGTAGAAATGTACATTATCCAGGAGGATCGGTAGGTTTTTACGGCTTTGTGTGCAAAATCAACATTATTCTGTACTTCTAGACTGGACTGGCAGCAGTTCTGTGGAAGAAAAGGAATTAATGGCAGCTGCCGCCCTAAAGTTGGGTGAGCAGAAAGGTGAAAAAATGGGTTTGCCGTGTGAAAAAGACCAACCAGCACAGATTAACCATGAGAGCAAAGGAGCAGCTCAGGATTCAGGTGAAGGAGTTGATTCTTCAGAGACTCAGAAGATGGAGCCAGAGATGCAGAAGCATGGTGAGCAGCTAAAAACTCTCATACAGTTCTACAGTTCTACATTAGTATCATTAAGATACTATTATAGTTTTGCCCGCTGTACTATATATATATGTATGTCAACATTTGAAGTGGATCCAAAAGGTTAATCAAAGTTGTCCATTTGACAAGAATGCATTCATTTTGGTTTTCAACTTTGATGAAAGGTTTTGATCCACTTTAGATGTTGACTAGTGTAAATGTGTGTGTCCGTCCGATCATAAACATATCATTGTTCTTTGAAACCCTTTTTTTATTATTGGGACTTTCTCAGGACGAAAATCTAGCTCTAAGGTTCCCCCAGATGTGGATCAGGAAAACCCACTTAATACAGAGGAAGCCCAGGGGAAGCAAGGACCAAAGGCAAAGACTCCCGCCAAAAGGAGAAGAAAGGAAATCATTCCAGAGACCCCACCACAACATGACAGTTCAGCAGTCTCTGATACATCTGAACTCACTTCTAGCGGTCGGCCCAAGAGGAGAGCTGCTAAAATGTATGTTATCCAGCTGTGTGCAATTTCCCAAAATCAACACTGCATGCTGTATGCAACATCTACAATTATTTGCATTAAAACTGTTCATTATAAAGCAGTCACAACAAAATAAACCCAAAAATACTCTAACAGTGTTAACATATGTTTGGGAGACATTATTATGCAGTTAGTAAATTGCAATATTTATTATATATGCTGAAAGCAATGCATTGCAGACTGAGTCATCTTTCTACAGAATAATCAGTGATCAGATGTTTCTAATCTCTGGTTGTTCAACACACGAAGCAACAGCCTTACTTTTGAGCATCTGACATTTTTAAAAGAAAAAAATTTAATGCAGATTGAAAACAGAAAATCACTAATAAATTTAAAACTCATTAAACTTAAAAATTCATTAATATGTGATTTGTTCTGATTTATATTGACAGTGTTAATAATGACATTTTCTCGATTAGTGCTTTAGATTATCTCCACAACCTTGCCAGGGATCTTGGCGCTCCATCAGAATCCTCCATTAAAGACACGTCCAAGTCTGGTGAAGCGGATGGCACTGAACAGAAAAAGAAAACCGCAACGAGAACGGGGACGAAAAGAAAAACCCCAGATTATAAAAGTGACTCAGACGGTGATGAAGACTTTTCCCCAGGAAAACACGAAGAGGCA
This sequence comes from Puntigrus tetrazona, assembly GCF_018831695.1. NCBI lineage: Eukaryota > Metazoa > Chordata > Actinopteri > Cypriniformes > Cyprinidae > Puntigrus > Puntigrus tetrazona. Next base: position 19,525,249 of record NC_056718.1, read on the forward strand.
GAGAGCGAAGATGAAGAAGATTCAGAGCCGGACTTCAGCTTGAACGTCGAGCGCAAACCAGCCAGACCATCCAGACCATCCAAACCAGCCAGAGGAAATTATGTGAGTTTATAATCAGATACTTATCAAACCACTTTTGTATGATTTTGACATTCTCTTTTTTTTTAAAAATTGTGCTCAATAGCAGTGTCTTCTTCCAAATGGATTGGCTAACAATGTCATGGAGCCCGTTTGGAACTGTTTTAGTAGGACCAAACAATTGTAAGCCCTTCACTTTTCAAAAGATGATCATAGTGTCTGTGTTGCTTGTATCTTAATAATGCTTGTCGTGTTTTCATCAAATGCTCTCGCTAGCCGGGATGAAAACCTTTCCCCCTGGGTATTTCCAGAGTGGATTCCTTCTGTCAAAGATTGGAATTTACTGTCTAAGAGGTATTAGAGTGGCTAAATATTATTGGTGGATTCCAAGAAATCGTAACTTTAAGAGTCATTTTGTTTGATTTAACAGTGAGGCTGAAAAATATTTACCCCAAGAGAAAGAATCTGCTTCTTTTACCTTTACACGGGAAAGCATCAAGGGACAGTTCAAACTGCAAACAGTGAAGAGGTAAGAGATCATGAGTTTTCACTAATCTGACCAGTTGCTAGTAATTGCAGACATAGTCATGGTTTCCTGCATTTCACTATTTCAACAAATACATTTTTATAAATACATAGTTTGTTTTGAATCTTTACCTTTAAAATGATTGTAAAATTAATAATGCTGTCAAACGATTAATCACAATCTAAATAAACGTTTTTTGTTTAAATAATATATGTGTGTGCTGTGTATATTTATTATGAATATATACATACAAACGCATGTATATATATTTAAGAGTCATGTTTAATTAATATACTAAATATATTTAGATGTAAATAAGAAATATACACAGTAAACACATTATGTAAATAAAAACTTATTTTGTTATTAAATTAATAATAATAGTAACAAAAATATACAGTTCATACATCAGTTTGGGAAGAAACACTTATCAGTTTGCATTTTAGTTTTTTTAATAGCAAAAGTGCTAACATTTTGGGGTTGGCAAGATTTGTTTATGTTGTTACAAAAGTACTGATTTTAAAAAATACATTAAAAACAATAATTTAAATGTTGTACTTATACTATTATAACATTCTATCTGAAATATTAAAAAAATTAAATGTTAAATATGATTTACTTTCGTGTCATACAGTTCTTCATAAATCAATCTAATATGCTGATTTGTTGATCAAAAAACTTTTATTTTTTATTATTATCATTGTTAAACAATGACCTCATAATACTTATGTGGAAACTGATCATTTTATGTCAAGATTCTTAAGATCAATCAAGATTATTTAGATTCCCATTTAAAATAAATAATGCTTAACAAAGAAGAATAATTTAAACAAACGTTTTTTAAACAGTAGTGAAAGTGAGGTCTACTTAAATGTAACGGTGTATGCTAACCTGCAGGTTTGAATCATTGCCACATCATTCTGAGCGCTGGGATGCTCTGTTCTTTGTGGGGGGTCCTGTGCGGTCCTTGGAGTGGTGCCCCTGTCCTGACGGGGCGGCAAAAAGACAGTATGCCGCCATCTACTGCCACAAAGGCATGGATGACAAACACAAAATCAATGACCTGCACACAGGTCCTGTCTTACTGCAGCTGTGGGACATTGGAGACCTTCAGTGCAAGAGCAGGTGGCCCAGATAAGACCCTTACAGACCGGCTTTAAAAGGTAATGTTGGGTTTTGCGATTAAATTGGTAACTTTTGCCTTTACCCCCTCCACTTCAGGCCCTCAACTGCTCCTCATCTAGCATATGCTTTGGCAATAGATGATGGATGCATCTGGAATATAAAGTGGTGTCCTGCAGGAGTGTGGGAGCTACCCTCTACCAGCAGAAAGGTTAGATATAAAAATATCATAAGGCTTCATAAAGAAAAAAGTACTACTTTTTAATAAACAGTTATACAAATGTATTTTTAAGTGGTGTACATTGGTATAGATGTATTTCTTGTTTGTTTGGTTTTTTTCAGGCTCTACAGATGCCTAGATTAGGTCTTCTAGCAGCAGCTTTCTCTAATGGAACCATTGGCGTTTACAGTCTTCCACACCCAGAAGCCCTTGCAGCACATCATCATAGTAAAGGTGAGTAAATGGCCAACTGCATAACCTTGTTCTTCTTACTTTTTGCAGGGATATGTATGTATTTAACATGCATGTCGACTTGAAATGTTCTAAAGACAGTCAAAGAATAGTTTTTCGTGACTATTTTCGCTCTCTCTGTCTGACACGTGAAGCTGTGTTTTTATAACGGAGATATCCAGATAAGCCACTCCCCTGTAGCTTTTAGCTCTAATCCCAGACACGCCTTAATCAGCTAATCAAGATGTTCAGGATTGCTTAATAATTCCAAGCAGGGTAGGACCTGAAGTGTGTGGAAGGGTTGGAGATGCTTGCTCTGCTGGAATGCAGTCAAACTCCCAGTGAATTCATGTGCAATGCGTTGGTCCTTCCAGAAGAGGGCAGCATAAGACAGAAGAGCCTCAAGCCAAATCATAATGCATGCTTTCCCATTACCAATAAACAAACACTAATCTATCTTGTATGATGTCTTTGCTTAATTGTCACAAATATTGAAAAACATAATTTAAAACAGAACACATTGAACTGTTGAGAAGATTGACTGCATTATGTATTTATTTGGTTCAATGATTCAAATGATTCAAATCAAATGATTATAACAAGGACAATAATTAAAATCCATTCATTTAATAATAAGAATTACTAACAATGATTACAATGAGTAATATGTAATGATTAGTACAAACATTATTACCAATACAATAACTTGAATTATTATTTCTAACATATAAATGATTCTAAAACAATTACAATTATTACAATTACTATTGAATAAATAAACAATTTTGTTATAATGATTTGAGTAATTGTGAATTCATTCAATAAAAACAGTTGTTTTAGTTACTATTAATTACATAATATATAACTCATTAATTAATTATAGTTAAAATATAAATGGTAATAAAATAAAATGGTAATAGTGATAATTTCTAGAAAAAAAGTTATTGCTATTATTATTAACTACTATTATCAGTACTATTATATAAATAATTTACTATTATTACGTTTATTATTATTATTACTCAATATAATCAAATAATTATAACAGCAAAGACTAATTATTTTTATTGTTGTTATTATTATTATTTTTTCACTTTCATTAAGTCACTTACAATATCAAGTGTTAGCACTTTACAACAGGATTTGAAACTAATATTGAGGCACATAGATGTGGATGTGGGGATTTTAACATATTTCATTGCACATCTCAAGGCCTCATGCTTTGATAAAATGGCCAGCGTAGGCTGATTGTCCCATGGGAACTCATAATGGCCTCTCCTCAGGGAGTGCTGGGAACAGACTGATGACCTGCCATTCGCTGCATCATTCCCTGTTTTCCTCTTTTCTTTCATTCTCTTAAACACACATTATCTGTACTGTGTGTGTGTGTGTGTGTGTGTGTGTTTGCAAAAGATTATCCTCCCAGGGCTTCTCATTCATCACAGTCACAGTGAGAGAGCTAGAAAAAAGCAGGGAGGGTCTGGTGCCTATTTGAGTTTCACTGCCTTCAGCCGTTTGATTAGCGGCAGTGAAATGCTGCTTATCTACAGTTATACTGATCTCTCCTCCTAGCTGAGTCTGCTTTATGAGCTATTGACCGTTCTGCAAAGCAAAAAGCGTGTTTTTCCAAGGACCATTCAAACATGTCAGCACATTCTGACTAAATTAAATTCTTTACTAGAAGCATGTATATAGGAAGCATTTTATTGTTATGCTTCTTTAGATATTGTAGAATTCAGATTACATGCGTTAAATGGGAATAGCTTCTCTATGGGCACCACAGGCTTGGCTGAACTATAAAGAGCCTTCTGACAATCACGAATGATGACTGCAAGAGACAGAGACAGCCATGTGTGTGTGTGTGTGTGTGTGGCAGTCTCCCTCTAGCACTGATTTGCTACTACTGTGTTTACTGACTGTATCCAGATGCCAGCCTTGGGTTAACATGATGAATGCACATCATAATTTAATTGATTGAGCATAGAGCCTACCAATCCATCATATCTCTAAGAGCAGATAATATATTTCCACTGAATGATGTAGCATACTGGTTAAAGATCAAAGCTGCCAATTGATAGGTTGCAGGTTTGAACCCGGTAAGAAGCGAACCATTAACTTTTTACATTAAACCACTGAGACCTAATTTGTAACTCGTGTAGCAGTCTTGTTTAAACATCATGGAAACAGCACCCTTAACCTGCGGTAAAATCATTGTTTTATATTACAATACATGATTTTGAGATACAGTAATGAAAAACACTGTGCTCGCAGTGTTGTTTTGTTAATGATGTTGTAGTCAAACAGATTCATCATAATAGAAATGTAATATTATTATATTCTATATTAATATTTATATAAATATTATAACCTATTTTAAATAATGCTGTTCTTTTTCTACTTTCTATCGACATGTAATATATAAAACACAGCACAAATAATTTAAATCTAATATTATTTGGACATAATAATAATATAATAACATAATAATAATTTATCAAATGCTAATACCTTCATATTTAAATAAGATGTAATTGAATAAAAACTATTTTATTAAATATGTTTTGTCAAGAATTGTCATGACAACCTGGAAATATTATCAAATATATTATATGCTTTTTTTTTTAAGAATCCTGGACACTTTTAAATACATTCACATCCTCATTCTCATAACACAGTATAATGAACACAGCTTTTCACTCCTCTTAATACACTAGCAAAAAGGGTCCTTTTCATTGCCATTCTCACTATTTATCATTCAGCTTTTGTACCAGCTTTCTCTAGTTATTGAGCAGTGATACGGTCCATCTTCCTGGTCCCTCTGGGGCTCTCTGTGTGGTAGACTCGGGCCCTGCTCCAGCAGAGATAAGAAACCAACTGCCCTTGTTCATTAATGAACAATCTCTTTTCTTCAGTGCTGCCAGTGTCGCATTCTCTCGGTTTGTGTGCTTCTAATTCATTGATCCTACTTCGAGCTTTAATGTTTTCCTAATTACACTTTCCTGAGGCCACAAGGAGCTGTTCAAATGTAACAAATGCTTTCTTTAAAAATCTCTTTCTCAAAGGACTAGCTGTTAGTGTCAGTTCTTAGTGGAGTCTTCAAAGGGGAATTTAAGAGAGAGAAATCCAGGTTGAATGTTCATGAGTTGTTTTGTTTGTTTGTTTGGGGTTTTTTTTTTTATGATAGGCTGGATATCGTCCAGCTAAAAAAAATGCTGTATGACCTTTCAAGCGCTATTCTTTCTCTCCCTACTCTTTGTATTCCCACTGTATTCTCCTGATATTACCACAGAAATTGCTTCTCACACTCCACCAGTTTAACATCTCCACACTAGCCCTGGGATGGGCTCAGAAACCATTTCCTGTTGACAGGCTGTTTGTGCTTCTTGCTGGACTCACTCTCCTGAAGTCTTTGGTCAGTGACCCGGCAATGAGCTCTGGCCAAGAACTCTTTCCACCCTCAGGGAACTAACCTTCATTACTGAGCGTACGATCATTCTCGCTGACCTCAGACCTGCTCTTTGGCTTTTATAGCGTGTGTGTGTGGTGCAGAGACACTGTGCATGTATTATTTATGTCTTTTTTTTTCTTTGTTTCTGTTTAATGCGTTGTTGTTTTACTTGTTTTTTTTATTTTGCTTTTTAAATATTATAACGTGTTTTTACTTATTTTTTAATTTGAGGTTTTTTGTTTTGTTTTATTGGCAGCTGTATTTATATTTTGGGTTTTTGTGCTCTTTTAGTTTTTTAACCTTTTATTTAAGTTGTTTAGGTTTTTATTTATTCTTTTATTTATTTTAATATCTGTAAAGGAATGTGTTTTTATTTTCATTTGGTTTTTATCATTGCTTTTTTAAAACCTTTTGTTAATATTGTATTACTTTTTGTTTACGTATCGTTTATTTTATTTTTGCATTGCTTTTTTAGTCTGTTTTATTTAAATTGATAATATTTTATTGCATTCAGTTGTTTTCTTATGTAGTTTTATTATTTGGCTTTTAATTTATTTTTGTTTAGACTTTATTTATTAATATTCTGTTATAAATGTATAAAACATAAATGTAAAGAACTTTGTTTATTTTTTTCAGGTTTTTCTTTGTCTCTTTTACTCCTGTTTTTATTTTTGCTTTAACTTTGGTGTAAACTTTTAATTTATATATATATATATATATATATATATATATATATATATATATATATATATATATATATATATATATATATATATATATATATTTTTTTTTTTTTTTTTTTTTTTTTTTTTTTTTTTTTTTTTTTTTTGCAAATAACTGTATTATATACAGCACATGTGTATTCGGTTGAACCTTTTTTTTTTTTTTTTTTTTTTTTTTACTGTAGATTGATCATTGGTTTGTCTATTGATTTGAAAAATACCCACAGTAGCAATTATAGGACACGTTTCAAGAGGCTAGTGATAAAACGGTTAGCCACATTCCCACTTCCCATTATGTTCTCTGGTCTGGAGGTTTTATGGTAGATAATTATAAATAGGTTTTCTCTGAAGTGAAAGGGTGTCCCGTAAAAAAGGTGACGAGAGAGACGCAGACTCCTCCCTTTTCAATGGAGATAATTTACTGGCTTGTTTTCATCAGACAAGGATCTATAATTGAAATGACAAAAAAGATGCATCGCTACACAGTTGTTAGTGTTTGAGGCTATGAATTTCAGCCGAATACCTGACACCCGTTTCCTCCGGGCCTGTCAATCAAAAAGACCTTAGTCAGCCCAGAGAAAGGGCCCCTGGTCAGGGCTGTCTGCCACGCTGCCAGAATGAGTGGATCAGAGGTGCGACGCTTTATCGATCTGATCGACCTGACACTGCTCCGACCTAAAGCTGCATGGCTATATATCACTTTTGCACGCTCATACACACACTCTGTCTGAACACACCTCAAGTCTCTCACGCTTTCATGCACGTGACTCCATTCACCACCTCTAGCACTTCACTTTTGTTTTGTATTGAGAGTATGAATCCCTGTGGAAACACTACAGCCATACAGATATACACAGACATCTGATTCAGACTTTGTACTGTTTGTGTTAAATTGATTTTAATGAGGAAAATCAGTTAGTTCTAATCTACTCTTTAATGTGCTTTTACTAGCAATAGTAGAAAACACAGCCCATTTAATTCTAATGGTCCTAGAGAGAGAGAGTGGAAATGGTCATGAATCAAAAAACTAAAGGTATTAAATATAATGTACTGTGTATGACCCCTTTAAATGGTGACATTATCCTAAACTGCTACTTATTTACACTTTATTTCAAATAACCATGTGTCATTCGATCCTTGTTCCTTTGATTGTTTTTCTTGATAAATGCGGTCATGTGTTGACTAGTCGTGCTCCTATCTGTAAGCGCACAGCACTGAACACATTTATGTGTTTTCCAATAGGAGAAAGCAGCCAAGCACCACTGATATGCCGGGTAGGTCAATATCCACTCTGCTAGCATGCCCTGTATTCTCACAGATAAGACCTCAGTCTTTGTTTCGATAAATGACATATCGCACATTCACTGCATTAGACCTAAAGCATCTGACTCGAATTGCAAGGGATCATTGGAATGTTTGCTTGAATCTGACGTGTAATTTTCACTGTAGCTCAATTTCACAGTCGAGGCGACTTTTCACTAAAACTGTTCTCAGTATGGCGCCTCTGGGCCGTTTTATGGGCTATCTGCGTAACATTTTCACACATCCGAGAGATGATCTTTTGGAAATTAGCTGTCATGGTAGAAGGGACTTCTCGAACGAAACGTTAAGCGCAGAGAGGAGGATTGATGCAGACTTTTTCGGATGGTAGCAGAATGAAACGAATATTGACTATTGAGCAAATGTTAAATTGTGATTTATCATGAAAAACCTTTTTTATAAATCCCTTAGCATTCCTAAGGTCTGTTTTTGAATGCGATTTGAACCTCAGAAAGGGAGCGACTAATTATTTATTAACATTACTACATACTATAAATAGTGCCTATATTAAAATTAAGTGCTCTCAAACGATCAATCTCAAATAATTGCATCCAAAATAAGTGTTTAAGTAATATGTGTGTTTACTGTTTAATTATTATGTATATATAAATACACACAAAACACACATGCATGTCTATAATTAGGAAAGATATGTTGTTTATATAATTTATATGCATGTAAATATAGCGCATGTAAATATTTTCAAAACATGATGTATGCATGTATCTTTATATACATTATAAATATACAGAGTACACAAACATGTTAACAAAACATATTTTGGATGTGATTAACTGCAGTTAATCATTTGACAGCACTATTATATATTTTTATTATTTATTTTATATAATTACAGTTACATTTATTTATTTTAATATATAATTCTTTATTTTTACAGATTAATGCGTTCTAGTGAGTTTTATTGTGACATGTTTTTGCAGGTGAAGAAGGTTCTGACTTTGAAGATGGGTTCTAACCAGGCGGATCATAAAGGTCAAAGTGGTCTGTGTTTTGCTATGGATTGGCTCCACGTTAAACCACATAACCTCTTGGCTGCCGGCTTTTATGATGGTATTTCATACGTTTTGTCTGTCGGCCTCTATGTGCTTCTAAACAGAATAACCAATTGTAAATAAATGGGTTGATATGTATATTACAATCACTTATTCTTTTCCAGGTCTGGTTGGTTTATGGGATCTTGCTAGTAAGTCTACACTACTGAAAGTCAAGCCTCCAGATGGAGGTGTGCATCTCTACCCTTACCACTGTTTTCATGCTCATGACGAAAACATCCGGACCCTGTGCTGGTGCAAAGCCTCAAGGTGAGAACCATCAGAATAGTGTCTTATGTCAGAATAACTGAATAACAGAGTAACCGCTTTCAACATCGATAAGGAGATATGTTCTTCTGCACCAAATCAGCATATTAGAGTGATACCTGAAGGTTCGTGGGGCTCTAAAATCTGAAGTAATGCTAAAAATTCAGCTTTACAGCCACAATAATAAATTATATATTAAAATATGAACAGTTCATTTGCAAAAACAATTTACTTTTAATTAACAGTTTTTAAGTCATGTTTTTTCATTGTGCATTCTAATTAATCAAACTGCAGTTGGGTTATTTTGATAAAAAATGACTTAAAAACTACATTAACACAATAAACAAAAAATAAAATGGTTTAAATTTTTTTATTGATTTTGGAAAATGGTCAAAAGATTTATGTTTTTGCCAAAAAAAAAAACTTCATATATTCAAATAGAAAGCATATTTTAATAATAATATTTCACAATATTACTGTTATTATCAAAAACAATGCAGCCTTGATGAGCATAAGAGACCTATTTAAAAAAAATGGTAACACTTTACATTTAAGGTGTCATTTGTTAACATTAGGTAATGTGTTTAGTGACATGCATTTATTACACTATTTATTATATTTTTGTAAAGGAAGTTCTCGATCTTTATTGAATATAAGCTATGAAAATATTTCATGCTAACGCTCTTTGTAATGCCTGATATGTTTGATGGAGAATTCAGTATCATTAATTTCATTGGTATTCATAGTGTATTTAAATCTTCATGTATGACATGATATTTATATTATGATACAGCACACCCGTAGAGTTTTCTCATTTAGTAACAGAGAAGTCTAGATCAAATACATTACCATTCCAATCATGTGTTGTTTCAGCATCAGTAGTTTCAGCAGCCTGCTCTTAGCACTTACATTTAAAGCACTGTGACCTTATAAGAGACTCCTGTAAGTGGCATTAGAGACGTTCATTTGGAAAATGACACCCTATCCCACTCACCACTGGGGGCTAGTGAAATGAAGTGATTTCTTGCGTTTGGATTTTTTTTTTTTATTGTTTTTGCACTTAAAATGTAGAATTCAGATATACCTCTATCTTAGAAAAAGCACTCTCTGTGTGTCAATGATCTGAAGGATTGCGGTTTGTATGCATGCAATAAATTTCAAGCATTTAAGAAAGAGAGTTGGCAGGGAGCGATCAGCTGTCTAGTGTTGGCGTAGTGGTAACTAGAAGCTTGCTAGTTTTATCTCTGCAAGCACTTAAAAGAGTAGTTCATCCAAAAATTCTGTCATCTATTAACTCACCCTCAAGTGCAGTAACCTGTATAAATGTCTTTGTTCTGCTGAACACAAAGGAAGATATTCTGAAGAATGTGGGAAAGTAGAGCAGTTCTGGGGAACCATTGACTTCCATAATATGAAAAACAGTATTATGGAAGTCAGTGGTTCCCCAGAACTGACCCAAAACAGCCTGGTTACGAACTTTCTTCAGAATATCTTCATGTTCGGCAGAACAAAGAAATTCATGCAGGTTTTCAAGTACTTGAGGGTGAGTAAATAATGACAGAATTTTCATTTTTGGGTGAACTATCCCTTTAAGTACAACTCAAAGCTGTGTTAAAAAACATAGAGGCGCTAAAGGAGACAACATCCACTTTCATAATTGCACAAACATTATGGGAATGTTATTTTTGAATGTTCTCTGAAATACAGATTTATCTGCAATTGTGATGAGGTATGTAAAAATTATGAATAACAGTATATAATGTATGAGATATGTGTATCTGCTGTTGTTGGCAGCAACTTGTTGGTGACCGTCGGTGATGACCGCATGGCAAAAATGTGGGACGTGAGGAAAACCTACGTGCCTCTTCTGGCAGTAAAGCGCTGCTTGTCCCCTGAAGTGTACTGGCCCCTCTTCTGGAGCGGCATCCTGATGGCTCAAGAGTGTTGCTTTGCCACGTTAGTCTGCATGATATTTTGCAGTTTTAAGTAAATGAGCAAATGTATATTTTTATTAATAGTTTTCCTTTGTACTGTGTAGGTTTGGACAACATGGGGTTCACTATTTTGATACAGGTTACCTCGGAATCAAGCCTTACTTTGTGTGTCCTAGAAAAGCCACTGTTTGGGTATGTAGACGTTTCACAGTGTTTCTACATGGGTTAGTATTAACAAAATGGTTTAATAATGACAAAACAACTTTTTTCAGAGCCTTTCTATGTCTGATTGGATAAACACTTTTGTTGTTGTGGACAATGGAGGAGATTGTTTATTTAGTTTGCTTCCTGAAATGGACATGGACCCTAACACTATCAGACGACGAAGATATGTATGTTGTTGTTTTTTTTAATCGCTATCTGAATTCCCACACACAAACCTTGAATTAACATGGACTATTCTGTTCGGCTAACATAGTCAGTGTACAGGACTGACATGGTCCAGTTTCAACCTGGTCAGGGGCCTGGAGATAAGGAACAAGAGGAGGAGGAAGTGGAAAATGCTGCAAGTAATCCTAGGAAGGAGCCACTGAGTTACAAAGGAGCAATCAGAAAGTACTATCTTCATTTTCATGACTTGGACCTGGTGAGAAATTCAAAAAGATGACTTTTAAATTACTTCTGTGCAGTCATTGTTTAATTAATTTTGAGCAGTTTTCTTCATAACAAGGTCTCCATGCTTAGTAAATGATGTAGGAAATCACATTTTGACAGTATTGATCTTTTGTTGCCACATAATCACCTTTCTTTCATTTTTACCAGAGCTCTGCACAAGTTTAAAAAAAAAAAAAAAAAAAAAGGTGCACTGCAAACCTTATCAGGCATGTTCATGAATATGTTTTTTAGTGCATTTTAGTTTTATTTACTTAGACTTTCAATGGATTGACAGAAACCTCTCAGGTGTTATTCAAATATTACAATTTCGAAGATTAACCAAAGGGTTGGAACGACATGAGAGACTCTTTAATACACAACAACAACTGGTGTAAATTGCTGGAAGTGGGAGGGACTTGTCCACCCCAGTTATAATGGTTGATACGCCCCTGATTTTCTGTATGTTTTACTGTGTACAACATTGACTTGTATGTATGTGCTTGCAAGACCATGCAAAAATCCATTAGTGGCCTCATTAATGTGTGAATACGATAGCAGTAGTGTGTGTATAAGCTGTGTGTGACAGCGACTGTCTACTGCAGCCTATTCCACAGATCATTACACGCGGACTGTGCAGTTGCCCTGGCTGGATTGGATTTATTGGCTTAGTTATTTTCCCAGCACACCTGAGCGAGTGGAGAAGAGTCTGCATGTTAGTGTAGTGGCACCCCTCTCTCTCGTATCCCTATGAGACCCATCCTGCATCATATGTGTTATATGTTGATTAAGTTCTGCACCCTTCATTAATTTAAAGTCATGCCCGCCTGGAGGCCTACCCCCCATCACAGAGATGCTCCATCTGTTCTGCCGTCTCACGCTCCAGCGCTCCACCCCCATCCATCCGTCCATCCACGGCACGCTGCACATGTCCACTTTGAGGCCACGGTCTGGAACAAGCCAGGGCTCATAATCATTGTGAGCTAAGGTGATCATACAAACCATTGGTGACAATGGTTTTGCGATCTAATTAGGCTCACAATTCTTCTGGGAATGAATTATGGCATTATTTGCTTTCCCCAAAGCCATCCTAGGTGTACATGACTGTCTTCTTTCAGACGAACAGTTTTTAAAAAATGTATCCTGGCTCTATCCAAGCTTGGTAGTGCTGGTGGATAGTGGCCATTATTTTGAAGCTCTGCAAGTACTGCGTCAGAAAAATAACCTATACACTGTAAAAAAGGAAAAAATTAGTTGTTTCAACTTGTTACCCCGCCGCCTAAAAGTTTTTAGTTTAGTCGCCGCCTAAAAGTTTTTAGTTTAGTCACCTAAAATATTCCAGTTGTCACTTAAATTAATATTAAATAACTTTTAAATTCAAGTTGACTCCAAAAAAAAATTTAGGCAATAAGTTATTTCAAGATGAAAGTTATTGGGGTCTTTTTTTTATAGTGCACCCCATTTCTATTTTTACAATAATTCCATAAATAACTGACTAACGGGCATATACACATCTACGAGAGCGCGTGTTGGCCGACGTCTGACTTGACGTATGTCACAGCTCACGTCATACGAGTCATCCAAGAAGTTTGTATCATTATTTCGACTTGGACCTTTGAGACTTGTTCGACAAAATAAATTAATCTTTTTTTTTTCCTAGTCATTTAGTTAATTTTAGTGAAACATCATTAAAATGTTATGTTACTTCCCTAACATAACTACTACTTTATGCAAATGTTGATCACACAACAAACAATACCAAACTATAATGTTATACGAAACAGAAAAGACTATGTTCCATACTGTACATTTTTAAATATTGTGGGGTTTTTTTTGGATTAGATTTAGACAGAATATTAACGTTATGATGTTAAAGTATTATAATCAACCATCTATTGTGAAAAAATAATTGCGTTATCGAGAACTGTATTATTGTTAAGTCATTATACTTAATAGCAACTGAATTTCTATAATGCAGTTTTCACACATAAAGAAATTTTTTTATCTAAAACACTCACATTAAGTCTTCTTCTGTTGCTTTATAAACAGTGATGCACTGTAATGTGCAAAAGTAAATCAAACTGCGAGATGATAGATTGAAACTAGACACACTGGGTTTCAGTAGCGATCTAATTATGATATTGTGACATTTTAAATGTGACACGGATTGTAATGTGAAGTAGTCAATGATACCCACTATAATAAGTGTGGGAACGGTAAAGCTTATCTTGTGCTTGTTTGATTCTGGAGCGGGTTTTCACATCTTTTTTTGGTCTTTTTCTCTCAGGGGAACTTTGCTAAGAGTGAAACTCGGGCCATGATGAAGCACCTGCACCAGCATGAGGTCAAAGGTGTTGCTAAAGTGGACCAGATGCCATTGAGCGCACTGTACAAGGTAAGATTGCATCAGTCTATACAGCGGTTTACAAGTCCAGCTGAGGCCTTCAGTGACACCTGCAGCATCCTATCAGGGTAGAGCTGTGAAATAACCTGAAAATCTGCATCCGATGCTCGTTTTATGTCAGGATAACATCTGAAATCCGAGAAGAATTTTTGTTGTTGACCACCTACTAGACAATGGGAATCTACCAAAGACTAATCAAAACCAAATATTCAAGAGAGCTCTGTTAAAAAAATTTGATCTATATTTTCACTGTGTAAGATTTTGGTTATAAAGTGATCCATCAACCATCACCTTGTGTAGACTGAACCTGCATTAGCTGTATTGTGACTGGTTTTAGATAAGCTGTGGTTGTAGCAGAGTCTGTGCACTGCTGTATTTGCTCAGAACGGTGAAAGAGTGGGTGGTTTGCTGGGAGTTAAGCAAGAAGATGGACAGAAGCTAATGGCCTGTAAAATTAGGAAAATGTCACTCTGGATCTAGAGTGGATGATGGGAGGAGAGTAGGAAAGCAGCCTGTATGTATTGAGTGTGAATTGTTCTAAATAAGACATAGTAAGGAGTATTAGGAATATTTAGAAGGCCTGTAAGAAATGCCCACTTGTATTGATTGTTTATTTCTTTGTGTAAAGTAAATTTATAGTTCATGTGCTATAAAATTCTTTTAGAAATTCATTTTTGATTACATTGCAATTGTCCTCGTATAATGTTATGCTGGTATAATCTGAAAAAGTATGTAATTGCAATTAATCATATACAAAAATAATTTCTTAAATATGCCCATGTGTCCATTTACATACACGTTAAATATACTACACCTACATGTGTACATATATATTCATTGTATTATATGGATCATTTAATCAAGAACATAATTTCAGAATTGTTCAGGAGAATTGTGGGCAGAGTTGTTTATTGTTAAGCAAAGCCCTGCACAGAGTGATTAATGTTGTGCTGTGTATATATGCACTGCTCTAATCACTCTGTGCAGGGCTTTGCTCAACAACAAACAAGTCTACTGCTGGAATACATTTTACTAACCCTTAAGCCATCCTAGGTGCGTATGACTTTCTTCTTTCAGACGAACACAGTCTTAAGTTTTTTAAAAATCTATCCTGGCCTTTCCAAGCTTGGTGGATATCGGCCATTATTTTGAAGCTATTATATATATTATATCCAATATATATATAATAAATATATATAATAAATATATATATATATATATATATATATATATATATATATATATATATATATATATATATATATATATATATATATATATATATATATATATGAATTTTTATATATAGGTGTATCTATTTGTGGCGGGCAGGTTTGATGTTGTGGCACGATGATGTAAATGTTTCAAATCACTGACATGCAAACTATCTACTTTAGGAAATCTGCTTTTATACTCTCCTAGGTCCGTTTTAACCCAAACATGGATGCGTACAACTGGATCCTGTCGGGTGGGCAGTCGGGTTTGGTGCGTGTGAACTGTGCACGTGGACTGAGCTGCTCTGTGATGCTCAAGCAGTTGCGTGAAGCTCAAGCCCAGTTCAGCGCCATGTTCCAGTCTCAGGAGCCCGATGACTCTGCAACAGCTGTCCGTCACAGCACAGCGGATACAGTACAAGTTCACTAGCCTCCACCGCCGCAGATTCTGAGCTCTATCCTCAAACGGACTGCGCTGTCATAATAGGCGGAGGGACTGTCATTTTTAGAAGACTGATGACATACACTTTTTATTCCTAACTTAAATCGAAAGAAGGAAAACTATTTTCATATAAGCCTCTGTATGTTCCCGGTTTTATATTTTTTGTGTTTTCTTATATTAGTGCTGTACAGAGAGGAAAACCTTTTGAACTGTTTTGCACCATCGTGAACCTCAGACAGGAAGCCTGTTTGTGTTGTCTTTTAGTTCGGTATCTTCATCTTAATACGTTAGGTACGTGTGGAGAATGAAATCATTTATGGGAAGCATTATTCTCGTTTTCTCCTGTTCCTGTTCAGCGCTATATAATGATAAAACATATCCATCTTGACATTAGGAAAACATTTGATTAGATTCTTTAATTTAGCTATCGTATCAAGGTCTGTTTTTTCCCTTTAGCTTTAGCTTTCTTACCCTAAATGATCGTGTTAAAGGAACAGTGACACAAAAATTAAACCTCCTCCCCATGTCGTTTCAAACCTGACTTTATTTCTTCTGTGGAACATGAAAATGTTTTTCCACTTTATATTTCAATTCTCCACATATAAATTCTTCAGATATTCAAATATCAGGCTTTTATGTTCGGCCCTTTTATGGTCATACGGAACAAGTAATATAGTGCTCTGTGCACTTTATTGTTTTGATTATTTTCAGTATTTTTGGAGTCTAGATTTCTATTCACTTTCTTAACATGGAAAAGAGTGTCCGTTACGTTTGTGAGCACGACTCCTTTTGCGCTTCACAGAAGGAATAAAGTCATACAGGTATGGAAAGACATGAGTAAAAGTAGTCATTTTTGGCAGAACAATAATTTTAATTCTGTAACTTGAGCTTTCTTGTCGGGTATTGTTATTCGTACCTTTTTCAAGTCTTAATTACCTCTTCTTCTTACTCAGGTCTAGCCAAATTTGTAAGGGCGTCATTGGACTCTGCTGATAACTGCAGCCTTCATGTGAGTTAATGCTGTCCCTGAACCAATAGCATTCTGACGTTAAGATCAGATGCACCTTGATACCCGCCTCATAATTCATAACCTCAATTTTGTCTGAGTGACTGTAAATGACTCCAGTGATGAGAATCTGGAGAGGTGCCAATCAGATTAATGCTGCTGTGGTCTGTCAGATAAGATTAAATAAGGAAGCCTGTTATAATGGATTTCAATTTAGTGCGTTAATTTAAATGTCTCAATCTGACTGTGAGGCTCAAGATATGGTTAGTAGTTTTGGTCTGTTTTAACAGCAACATTTATATTTTGTAAATTATATTAAACTGAATTGTTAATAGGTACAGAAAAGTGCATTTCTATTGTTTCATCGTCATTTTAGAACAATTGCTTTGCTGTTTACCGTTCGTTATTAGAGCATGGTGTAATGAGAGATAGCGCAGAAGGCTGATTTGCATGATTTTATTACAGATTACAAAAATCATACACATTATGTGACATATAAAATTAAAAGCATGTAAAAATTAAATATCCATCATTAGTTTCTGGTTATATAGTGGCTTTATGCGGTCACATAAAGGATAAAACATTTACACACAGGACTTTTATAGACGGACAAGTTTATACAAGAAGCAAATTTATATACTGTACACATACACAAATCTGAGGCACGACAAAAAAATCATGTAGATTATTTACACTTTCCACGGAACAACATTAATGTCTTTTAGTTCATGACACAAAATGCAGAACATGTCAAAAACATGACCGATGATGTACCATCTCACGCTCTGCTATCAGTTTTGAAGCTTCAAAGGGTTGAGTGCACCTGCATATGAAATTGATTTTGGATTTATCATATTCATCTTAACTTTTGAGTTGTGATGCTGTGTGTGCAATATTCAAACTAAGTCTCTGACTTATTCTAGCAAATAATACTGGGAGGTTTTTCATCTGTTTTGTTGTATGACTAACAGGAATCCTCTGCATTTTACTTTCATTTAAAAGCATCTGGTTATTGGTTCCCAGACATGTAAGTTTACATAAGTTATACAACCTTATGTTTTTGTTGTTTTTTTTGGTTTTTAAATGCAAGTAGTAAGACATGTTCCTGGATCAAAATGTTTTGTTGGTCCTTGGTCAGCATTTAATTAAAAACCCTTAAAGTCAGAAGTGTATGGACACATACAGGTTATTCCTGTTATGCAGCACATTTTCAGCACATGTGTTTTAATCATACTAAATAAAATATACTCACATTTGTTAAGATTTAAATTATATTAGTTTTATTTTATTATGCTTTCCATGTGAATTTTTTTAATAATAATTATTATTATTATTATTATTTTATATTTTTAATAAGGAAATATTTCAGGTGTGTCCTGTGTTATTTTAATAACAAATGTATAGTTTTTCTCTGTAATTAGAGCCTTTCAAAAAAAAAAAAAAAAAAAAAGCTAATCCCTCGCGACATCATGTAGGAAGTGGGAAAACAGCGAAAGCGGTAAGTACTTTATTCGCGTTAGATTTTCTGAATTTTTCTCTCTCTAAAATATATGGCTAAAATCGTCAAATATACCTAATGATATAAGACGCTTAAGTTATTTAAGTCACTGTACCGTCGCTCAACGAAATTTCGCGGGTTAATCCAGTCATCACGCGACCGGAAGTTTTACCTGAGGGTGAAAGGTCACACAGATCGTTTTTTAAAATTTTCCAGTTCGCCCCAAGTCTTTTTACCGAGTGGTGCTTCATCTATTGACAACTGGCAGTGAAATTTCGCTCGTGTTACCAGTAACTAAACGTAAGGAAACTCCTAATCCCTTGCAATCGCTGAAAGTTCATTTATATATATATATAAATCCCCTTTAATACAAGTACTTAAATGTCCAGCATAACAGGAATGACTCCTAATAGCAGTAAATTGTTACTGAGGTCCCTCTAAAAGTAAAAATCTTAATGCAGAGCTTTGGCACATCAACCCCAACTTTATCAAAAATATACTGCTTATGCATTGGTCCTTTCATATTATCATTTTGTTCGCTCTCTCTTGTTTTATAAATGACTGTGATATTCACATTTAAAATATATATTCATTTTATCAAAACAAATAGACAAAATATAGAATTTAATGAATTTCAGTGAGATGGCGAGGTCCTTAGGTTGATCAATTACCATCTAAATCACAGTCACTTAAAAAAAAAAACATGCAAAGCAAACTCTTAAAACTCTTTCACAACGCCACAACAGATCACAATGGCTACATTTTATCAGTACACGCAAGCTTTAAAACACAATAATCATCTGTCAAGTGCGTCTTTTATTAGTCTAAAATCATATTTGTCTATATAAAATCTTCACATATAATGTAAATGAACATTAGTGCACATTTAGGGGCTCTGAAAGTTGTTAACAAAACTAAGAATGGAAAGAAAACCGTGGTTTAAATGGAAAATGTTTCTTAAAAGACATTCAGAAATCATGTGCTTTATTATTGAATGTTACTGCCATGAGCTCAGTGTTGAACTACAGAGACATGAGAAACGTGTTGCACCACTTGCTGGAATGTCATAGAGTCATTGCGGCAGTGTGGCGGCACCGAGATCAGAGATGGAAATCCTGTGCAAAACGAGTGTGTGTGTGTGTGTGTGTGTGTGTCATCGCAGACTACAGCTGGACAGAGCCTGAAGACAAACATATGCACGGTGTGAAGCATGCTTGACTTTGAGAAACCGGAGTGACCCACAACAGGATCCTAGCAAGGTGAAGTGTGTAATTTCTGTGCCACAACTACAGCCATCTAAGATTGCAAAATTAATGATTTGAGTCTGAACAAGTGTCCACTTTTTAAAATTGGCTATGCTTATTTATTACTGTGTATTCTACAGTTTTAATCAGTGTTTAAATCTTTCTTTTCTTCATTTTTTTCAAATAATGAGGCGGAAATTATAAAAATGATAGTTGCTACCATAGGTCAATTTAATTGCATTAATGCTGGGAGACAGTACAGCTCTCTGTTGCATACTGTACATTTTTAAATGTAGTACACTTCCAGAAACGTGTTAGCTAGGATGTTGGTATTACATTTACGATCTAAATATGGCATAAAATTGCATTTTATATTACTTTTGAACGTCTGATCAAATAATCAATCAGGGGTATATTGTCTATTTTAATCATGCAATTTATTCATATTTTAAAATTTGGTTTAGTCCTTTAAAGTCTGCTGAAAATTCAGCTTCACCACCAATAAATCTGTTGGGATATCTTACCAGTGTTTTACTTGTATTAATTTCTGTGCATGAAACTAGGATAGTTACACACTTCACCTTTAATATCACTCTTAGTTGTTTAATTCATCAGCCATTTTGTCTCCGATGTTCTTTTAAAGCCACATGAAAACCACAACAGCACCTTCACTATCGCAGCTAGTGAGGAAGAACAGAGTTAATCACCCGCTTGCTTTTGCAAATAGTATTGTACCATGAGACAAGACATTAGTGAGAGATCGCCAACAAAATCCATAATTACACTTGAGCACAATCTCTTTTTAAGCCCTACAACATCATGCCGCAGTTTGGCGAACATTCACATTAATTAGAGAACCATGCTGACAGCAGACGCAAGGCTGGCTGGGGCATAATAAACCCTATTTTAATTGTTTTTAAGGAAGTCATGTCAATACCCATCTTTTACCCTCCCAAGACCACGGACAGGCAATTACAGTACACTTCTGCGGTAATGTACGATGCCAGCCGGCCAAGCAAAACCTAGCAAAGTCACAATAAAAAGGCTCACAGTGATGCCTCCAGGCCTCCGCTCAATTCAGTTCATCTTTGCATACAGTATGTAAAACTAAACATCAAAACTTCATTTTAAAGCTATTCCTCCCATAAACCAATGCATTTGTGATGCTGAAGATGCACTTTTAAGATGGCACAGTGTGAAATCTCTCTTTTTTTAAATTTTCTTGTTATTCGATAAAAATGCATTTGGCGTGTACATATTCGTAATGATATGTAGGCTAGATGATGCATTTGCACAGTGTTTCCATTTCTGGCTTGGACCCTCAATGAAGCTTAATATGTGTGCATACATTTTATACAGGCAGCCTTCTCTCACCGATGCTCTCGGAGAACTTATTCCGTAGGGTCCTGGCACTGGGCGCAGTGGATCATGTCCTCACAATAAGGCTCCACTTGAATGGTTGTGCTGTAAAAGCCAAATTTGGTCTGGAGGAGTTCAGTGGCTTCCTTTAAGACACTGTGAGGGTCAGCGTTCTCCTCTATAATGGAGGAAAAAAACTCAGTTAGTTTAGCCTAAATAGATGCTGCACTTTAAAGTTCATATATTTTTAGAGTTCAATTGAATGAAAACAAACGCAAAAGGATTTAGGGTCATTCTTAGATGGTATTTGTGCATAGAAATTGTAAGAAATATTAAGAAAATTGGGAAATTGCGTATAATTTTGATGGTATGTTTCAACTCATTTCACCTTCCCACGCTCACAATTTTATTTTTAATAAAATTAATGACCTTGTGGCCAAAAACATGCAATCCTGTAACTGTAATCAAATAATATTAAATAAATAATAAAATATTAATTTAATTTTTTAACTATAGAATACAAAGAGAGTACAAATATAGAGCACAAAGCTCATCATTCTAAAAAAGCGAGGTTTGCTCTGATTATCCAGCTATTCAGTGCGTTGTGATTGGCTGCATGTAATGGAACCATAACGCAATGCCGTGTCACTATGACACAAAAACAATAAAAGCTGTTACAAATTTTGTTGCATCCAGTGGGGATATAATTACTGATTATAATGACTTAATGACAAACAACAAGCACTACACTGCTCAAAACTCACATTTGAATAGTCAGCTTTTAATTAAAAACAACTTAACTTACTTAAAGGTTGTGAGTCAGAAGCACCAAACTGAACATGGTGCTGGCAGCAACACTACAGTGAGAATAATAGCTCCGCCTTCTTTCTTTGCGTAAACATTTGGGCTGTGTTATGAATATAAACCCACACAGTAATGTAGAAAAGTGGGGGCATCTTTAAACAAGGTGTTTTAGGGAGGTGTGGACAAGTCATAACTTTTATAATAAGAATATCTTTTATATCTAAGAATATCTAACTTAGGTATGTCTCTTATCTATGCACTAACAGCTTGTAAAACTTGAAAACGCAGTATATGACCCCTTTAACATAGCTTTTAACAAGACAAGTGAACAGTTAAAGAATAACAGTATAACCATGCCGTGAAGCAGGTATTGTTTAATAAACTTACCAATAGCTATGTGAACAGACAGCAGGCTCTGGCCAAGGGTGAGAGCCCATAGATGTAGGCTATGCATGGCCTTCACTGCTTTCAGAGACAGAAGAACCTCCTTCACTGAATTAAACTCTATTCCTTTGGGTGCCCCTGAATACAGACACATGCACTGAGTTTACAAGGACAGAGGAAAATTTAAAGGTGGCGGGTAAAATGGCGAGATTGAGAATAAGGTAACTGTAGTTCAATTATTAAATGAGAAGATTTACCCTCCATGAGAATGCGGAAGACATCTCTCAGGATGGTAATTGTGGTGCCCAAGACGAATACAGAGAAGAGGAAAGTGCAAATGGGATCAGCTACTTTGTATTCTGGCTGCGTTAGAAGGTGGAGAGAGAATAGAGGGTACTGATGCATTAAAGAGCAAAATCAGATGGTTCTTCGCAAAGTGTCAAATTGAATTAGACTACAAATGTCAGAAGAAACATTCTCCACTCAAGTGCTTTCAAGAGTCATGGAAGGATTTTAGAGTCCTATTCCTTTTCAATGTAATTAAATTTGATGACCTAGACAAAGAGTATATACTGTCCAAAAAATGGTGGTCAGTAAGATTATTTTAAATGGCTCTTATTTTCAATAAGGCTGCATTTATTTGATCAAAATAGAGTAAAAAGAATAACATTGAGAAATACTTTTTGAAAATTATTCCTGTGATGCCAAAGCCGAAATGTCACATGATGCTTCAGAAATATGTTATTATCAGTGTTGAAAATAGTTTAAATAACTCGCACAATAAGTAATAATAATAATAATAATAATAATAATAATAAACAGCATCTAAATATGTTTGAAATAGAAAACTTCTTAATATTATAGACATTTTTGATGTTTTAATAAATAATGTAATTTTATAAAAATGTTTTAGTGTAACATAAATAATATTTAATGTGTTCTGCTGATTCAAAATATTTGTCTTTCAAAAAACTCTTACTGACTTTTGAACTTCAGTGTAAATAATTAAATAAAAATAATGAATAAAATTCACAGTAAATATTCGTATCTTTCATTAAACATGCACATACCATTAAATAAGACAAAATGATTACAATGTAACTGACTTTATTTGCTTCTATAAATGACTCTACACTGTATGATTCACCAGAGAACACTATTCTAAAAAATACTGCCTGCAAAGCAAACAACTTTAAAATCCATTAACTACAAAGATTTTTCTGTTTCATTGGCACGTGGAAGTTAATTGGACCGAATGCCATTTTATATTGGGCTTTAAGGGTTTGGAAAAGGTAAAACACATTTTTAGGATAATTCTTCATGTCAGTGTTCAATTACCCTGAAGTAGATAATGATGGCGGCCACCATCACTCCAAAGCTCTGTAAGAGATCCCCCAAAACATGAATAAATGCTGCTCTGACACTGGTGTTCCCATGATTACCCAAGAGGCTGTGGGAGTGGCCATGGCCGACAGGGCTCATCCCATTCTCATCAATCTTGTGGTAGCCTGAACCGTGACTGTGGAAGGTCGTGGAATGGTGTAGAATATATGCCATTCTGAAATATAAACAATAATGTATATAAAAGCATATCAGTTTAACAAAATTTGAGTTTTACCATTAAATATCTTTACATTCCACAGTTGTAAGTTAAATATTTGACATTATTTCCAATAACTGAGGTCATAAACTACATCAATTTGGACAAAGCCTCGTCTGAAGGTTGGAAATAAACTTTGAAAAGCTTGAGTTCTAAGTTCTAGCACATTGCTGGCATGTTGCTATGAGCATATTGCATGATTTAGTGCATATTCTATAGATGTCAAGCCAACATAATTACCCCAAAACTATTTATTACAGCTTCAGCTTTTAATAATTCCAGTGTTCGTTTACTCACATGATGTTGACCACGACTGCACAACCTGAAGTGATGAGCATCACATGGCCTTCGATTTCATAATCATTTTTTACTATCCTCTCAATGGCAAGATACACAAGCACCCCAGTCACGATCCAGATGGACATCACAGATATCAGGGCTCCCAGAATCTCTGTGAGATGTTCATTTGAGACAATTACGGTTTAGCATCACAGCTGGACGTATCGAAGTCTTAAAATCTGCTTTGCATTTAGAGCTAAGGTGAAGGTGCGGAATATAACGGCCTCAATAACATACTGCTTTATTTTGTGATATTGTTATGTTTATTTTGGTGCTTGACAGACAAATGTGTTTACTATGAACTCTGGAAAAAATAGGGGGGTGAAATATTTATTAAATTGATGGTATTCGTGACTTATAAAAAATGTTCTAATTGATTGTAAAATGTATTTGTTAGGATTGAGATGGACACTCTGGGATGGACGAACCTGATCTGTGCCAGCCAAAGTTCATTATCTTGGTTGGTGGTCTCGAGGAGATCCACAAGGAGAAAAGACTGACCATCATACTGCCAAAATCTGTCAGAAGGTGGGCTGCATCGGTCATGATGGCCAAGCTGTGTGCTAGGTAGCCACCTGCATCACAAGAACAGAAAAATAAATAAATATTAGAGAGATGCACTCTTAAATATAACGATTTCAAACGTTTTCACAGAGGTGCCATTGAAGAACCATTTTTGGTTTTCCAAAAAGGACCTTTCAGCGAACGGCATTTTAAAATAAGCCTATAATGGGCCATTTGTGCAAGGGGAAGTATCCATAAGATCCTCATGGAACCATCAGTGCCAATATAGATCTTTTATTTTATTAAGTGCGGATAGATATGATTTGCTTTTATAATCCACCATAGAGCGTTCATTGTAAATGTTATTCATTGTGAAATGTCTCCATTTTATTATACTCTGAAAACATTACTTTGGAGAAAGCTAGCACAGCATAGAATGACTCATAATTACTTGGATTGTGAATGCTGACTTGAACAAAAAAAGTGCTGTACGGGCTGAACAAAACGCAGGAAAGCCTACGTATCGCATTCAGTGTGAGTCAAGGTCTGGTTTTGATCCAGCATTTTTCAAGCAATTTTGTGCTAAAATGACAAATTGCTTAATATGACATTTGCTTCAAAGACAAAGCAAAATAAATGGCTTGCACTGACATTTTTATATATATAGTATACTATAATAATGTAAATGCAAGCCATTTATTTTGCTTTGTCTTTGAATGCCAGTATTAGTGCCTTCTGAATAAGGGTCCAAACAGCTGATGAAAAATATCACAATAATCCACAAGTAATCCACACGACTTTCATTTCATATCTTTTGAAGTAAGAAGCTGCATGTTTGTTTTTTAACTTCGCTTCTGAGCAAAACGAGTCCATAATACATAATAATGTCTCCTCCTGTGAAGAAGAAGACATCCTCTGTTGTCCTCTCACATCAAAATTTCCCCAACACCTCTCAGTTTTAGAATGGTTTGAACTGTTTTCAATTGTTGCTTAAATTGTTGCATATTTCTGTCCTGATTCGGACAAGTAGACTTCCTCACTTGAGAGAGCAATGTTATGACTGAATGTTCTTAATGGCAGATTTGTTTATTACTAGAGTTGTGTGAATTACTTGTGGCTGATTTTATGTTTTTATCAGTTTTTATCTGTTTGGCACCCATTCACTGGTGCGCAACATAATTCTCAAAATTTCTCTAAAACTAAAAGTCATCTACATCTTGGATGGCCCGAGGGTATGTCAATTTTAAGCAACTTTTCACTTATTGTGAACTACACAGTGGTAAAACATTGCCTTAACTTTGATGTGTTTTTAATGCAGTCTTTTACATTTACGAAAAGTAATGTTAGATTTATGCTAATTTTGGCTTCATCGTATTAGTCTCTATACTTTTCGTATAACTTTTCCGAGCGGGCACATCATTCTCACCTATAACTTCTCCGATCATGAAAACCAGACAGACTATGGAAGCGATGTACAGCTTCTTCTTTGCAATGAGTTTCTCGTGGCCCTCATCGAAGGCTGCTTTTTTTCCGTGGCAATGAGTTGCAACGGGCCTCTTCAGCTCAATAGCACCAGCCATATCGCCATTTCCCAAAGGCAGGTTTGGACAACTTTCTTTGGAACCTGAGAATTCACTGTAAAAACAAAACATAATGTGCAGTGTAATACCTGTTTTTGGTTATGTCTTATCAGAAAGTATAATAGAAATTAAATGTGTAAACATCATATCTATATATATATATATATATATATATATATATATATAGATAGATAGATAGATAGATAGATAGATAGATAGATATAGATATATTAGATGTATATTTGAAATGTTTTGTAGAGGAAAATATTGTCATGAGCTCCAGCCACGAGGACCCAAATCAGTCTGAGTTTAAATCTGCTGACACGGTCGGTTTTGGCCCTTCTGTCTTGTGTGTTGATGAGAGAGACGCTATGATGGGGTTAATGGGGCGGAAAGCGCAATCTCGGCGCGCATGAGATAACCGGAGTACCGCATCACGCGCGCACGAGCGCCGCTGCTGAACGGAGGCAGTCGAGCGGAACGCGGCGTCTGTTTAATCACCCCACCGGGACGCAGACATGATACACTGGATGAGGCGCGTTTTTCTTTTGTGCAGACATCGACCAGCAAGCGCGCATACATACAACACTTCTTTTTGAAATTGAGCCTTTACTCTACTTATTGACTTTAGAATCAAAATTAATTTGCTGCGCTAAGTAGGCCTATTATGTGGGAATGTGCACGGATTTTTTTTGCGTGAGAAATGTGAATGCAAAAGCTAGCTTAACAATTTTTAAGAAATCCTGTTCCCAATTAGAAAATGATTATTAAAAAAAAAACATTAACCTCACTGTATATTACGTTTTTCAAAGTAGCGAACTCTTATAAATATGTGTTTTGCAATAGACATAATGAAAACAATAAAATATTGTTTATAGTAAAACCACAAGTCCCCTTATCTGTGTTTAGCCGTTATGTTTCGTCTTATTTTGTAATCTTATCAGTTTATGTTTATTTTATGTGTAGCCTATATTTAGTTTTAGCCTTGTGGTGCGTTGGATTTATTTGTATTTTTTCAACGTACGTTATTGCTGGATGAATCCGTTAGCATTATTAACTGTAATTTAATACTTTATTTTTGTTATTATAGGCCTAACATTAGATGACAACCAATAGTTGTCGATATTTTTAAGTAGATAGCCTTATCAGTAAATACAGTTCATACAGGCTCCTAATGCTTGAAATGCTTTTTTTTAATAGTGATAATGAATTTCTGGAAACCCAGCAGGTTTAACAGCATTCGTTATGTTGTATTAAGATATGTCCCTCCTATAATGTGACATGTTTTCCTCTATTTATTAAATGCATGCAATGCTCTTTAGTGCGGTGCATATGGAAATGTTAACAGGTTTGCCAGAAGGTTTAACATGCAGGAGATCTTGTGGCAGCGCAGTGGAGCATTACATCGGGGTCCTGCTTCTGAACATTTTAATATTACACACGTCGCTGGATCAAGATGTGATAGGATTTGTTGCTTAACGAATAAAAAAACCCATATAATAATAGTAACATTTAGAGTTAAAATAGCGAGCTTTTATCATATCGCTTGCATTTACTCTATTTTTCTTCTTTGAAATTTGGAAAAAAACAGCTCTATAAGACACTTAGAGTAGAGTAACAACACATAATTTTAGAAAGCATCTACTATTAAGTGCCCTTACTGCATGTCCTTCGAAATTTGTTCAGGTGACCTGTTGATGTATCAGTATACTATTTTTGAAAATACATTTTTGTTAATGTAATATGTCACCAACCTAAACAGATAAGTGAACCTTTATTTGTTTCAGCAGCTTCAGCAAACCCCTTTGCCACGTGCATGTCAATTTATCCTGATTTTTCACGAACTCTCGCCCTTTCTCACTCGAGACCACTATCCAGCTAACGTTAACGGCAGCCCGTTCATTGCAATTCATTGCACAACTCGAAAATGACTTCCGAGGCATTACGACACTTGCTCGATCGCTTGTGGTGGCTATCCCCCGATTCACTTTATTCACGTTTTAAAGGCTACGTATGATCAGAATAAAACCGTGCGACGAAATGCGTTTTAAACGTAATACAATCGCATTGGAAAGCCATTTCATGCAGCTTTAACAAAATGTGGGTTTGCGTCACACTGTTAACAAAAACACATGCCAATGCATTTACATTTAAAACATATTTTTCACCTTTAAAACACGTTGTGTAGTTTTGTTGTAATTGTCATTATTTCGAATCTGTCTATTAGGCTATGTATGTCTGACAGTGAGCCAAAATTCACGAGTAATCGGGAGCCTAATATTTCAATAACATAATATTCATAAATATTTTCTTAACAGTGTATATGTGATCATTTCTGAGGTTACTGTTGAAGACTGAAGTGAATCTGTCCATGGTGCTGAAATCGTTTTATTAGCTGCTCGCTTTCGGACCTTTTAAGTGGGGCGTGCAGATGAAGAGAAAGATCATATGAAGAGGTTTTTTTTTTAATTGCTTTAAGAAACAATGGAAAGCTTAGCCCGCTAAACTTCCCTGAGGACATTGCCCAAAAAGTGTAATATCCAAAATTAACTCAAGCGTAGATTTACGTATTTATTTTTAAATTAAACATCTCAGGCGCCGCAGGCTCGACAGATACACATTTTAATTAAGATTTCAGAATAAACACGCATGGCTTCCATGAGGTAACTAACACTGGCGCGTGTGGCTTTTGAATTAGTGCCACAATCTGTTCGCTGTGACAGGTCTGTAATGTTTGAGAGGAGTTTGGAAAGATTTTGATACTCTCAAAAAACCTAGCTATTTTAAAATCGCCGTTCATTATTATCATTATTGTTATCAACCGGCTATTCAGTGTTTGATTCTTCATACAGTGTCACACTACATACAAATCAGTTTTAAAATTCTGATCATTAATTGTGCACCAATTTCCAGACCATGCATTTTCGAATCACACTGATATCTCCCGATTTATTATTATTATTATTATTATTATTACATATATAAATGAGATAGGTTAATATCATTTTACCTGTTAAGTTTTAAGGAGTATATTTTGGCATTTCTTTCGTTGATGAGATGCGATTTCTCTGAAGACTGTGGAGGATCCATGGTCCTGTGCAGCTTCAGTGACCAGTGGGGAAAAAGCGGATTAGTAACCGAATATTAAAATATGCGTTTTTAATTAGACGGCAAAAAAAAAATCTTCCCAGCCATTTTCGAAGGATTCGCGGAATGAGTGAACACACTCATTGCATCAGATCCGCCGGAACGGAGAAAACAAGCTTGCAGTCAGTAATCCGAAGCTGTATGCGGAGTCGGCAAACTTGGCTGTGGGTGAGATCGGA